>NW_023365770.1:17815-38784 GCF_000003815.2 Branchiostoma floridae
ATATACTGTCAATATTGGCTGAAAGTTATAAGTGTATGTCGTGTCTTTACCATTGATGTTTTTCCTTGTTCTCATTTGTGCTCAGGAAAGGAATGTGTTATACTGATGCAAAGGTTATATATTATTAACCTTAATGTAAGTTCATCTGTGACAGTAATCAGCAATATGTTGCAATTTTAAACTTTGCATCTGTACACAAAATTAAGTGCTTACCAACAAGCTTTCGATCAGTCCTCTGATCCTTCTCAAGTTGAAATGACCCAAAGTCTATATCATACATCCAGACCAGAAGTGTGATGTCAGCAAAGGTGCTTGGCAGTTGGTATCGGCCCCTGTCTCGGTTGAGGGAAGGTTGGTGGGCTCTGACGGAAATGGCCTCTTTCACTCCCCTGAGAAAGTAATCCTGTTCAGAATCCAGTGTCTTCACCTTGTCAAAATCCACAAGGTGTAGTTATGTCAGGTTTCATGCATGTGTGTGGTTATTTCAGATAAAACTTTCTGTGTGATGCTGTTGTCTTCTCTCTCCTGTGACATACATATACATATTAAAGAAGTCTTACCATCAGATGTCATAGTAGTACTGTGTTTTTATCTCATTGAACAATAATGGACGTGTTGTTTTTGTTAGCCAAGAAAGACCATTAACATCGAGCAGATTAAAATGGGACTGAGCAGAGCACTTGGGACTAATGCTTGTAGCCTTTCACAAACTACACCTATATATCAGATATTTTGTGAAAATGTTCCTTGTTACCCAACGGATCATTATACCCCCCAGTGGGAGTCTTCATGCTTCATTGAATATAGAAAAATCCCGGGATTTATCCCGGGATTTTTTTTTTGTCCCGGGATTTAAAAAAAAATCCCGGGTTTTTCTTTGAAAAAACCCGGGATTTTTTTGGGGTGCCCAAATAAAATCCCGGGTTTTTCTTTTAAAAACCCAGGATTTTTTCGAATGCCCTGATAAAATCCCGGGTTTTTCTTTTAAAAAAGACTATATTGTGAGACTATACGTTAAGAATAGGAAGTTGAGTCATTATCAGTAACTGTGAAGGTAGCAGGGTGCACATTGATAAGCGCGTTTTACTTGGGGTACAGACCTGGGTCTGAACCACCAACGTCATGGTTTACATAATGTTGTTGTGACTTCAGTGACTATAGCAGAATGCTACAGATGATAATAGTCGTAAATTAATTAAAGAAGGGGTACAAGTGTGCAGTCACCATGGTTGAAATGTAGATGCAGCAATGTTTGAACTTAAAAAAAAATACAGGGAAAGTGCTTTGATTCATGCTCTTATATTGAAAATGTGTAACACAGGTCTGTATCAACATGTCCTGGTGCACTCCAGCTGAAACTGTGTGCGACACACGCACGCACGTCGTAGAATAGTTAACTGCTACTCGGTAACTACCGTAATACGAGACCACAGGATTCCCCTTTACTCTGTAGCAGGCCTGACATATGTTTGTTCTACGATGTCTGCAAATAAGTAAATGAATAAACTATAATCTTGTCAACATTCAGGCTACGTTGATCATGATCTCCTGCCTACGAAGGACCATTGGAACAAAACCTGTTTTAGCGATGGAGCTGTGTGCTCACAGCGAAGGGGCTGCATGCTCAGCAAAGGAGCTGTGTGCTCACAGCGAAGTGGCTGTGCGCTCGGCGAACGAGCTGTGTGCTCACAGTGAATGGGCTGCGTGCTTGGCGAAGGAGCTGTATACTCACAGCGCAGGGGCTGCGTGCTCGGGGAAGTATCTGTGTGCTCACAGCGAATGAGCTGTGCGCTCACAGCAAAGGGGCTGTGTGCTCGGCGAAGGAGCTGTGTGTGAAGGAGCTGTGTTCAGCGAAGGGGCTGTGTGATCAGCGAAGGAGCTGTGTGTACGCAGGAAAGGGGCTGCCTGATCAGCGAACGAGCTGTGTGCACGCAGAAAAGGGGCTGTGTGATCAGCGAACGAGTTGTGTGCACAAAGAAAAGGGGCCGTGTGCTTAGCGAATGAGCTGTGCACACAGCTAGTCCACCGAGCATGCAGCCCCTTCGCTGTGAGCACACAGCTCCTTCGCTAAAACAGGTTTTGTCCCACTGTTCCTTCGTACCTGAAACAACGCACAACTATGAAATTGCAAGACACATGTGATACAATTAATTGTCGTATTCTTTATTCGTTTTCAATCTTTGAATCTTTGAGCAGCCTGTTCAGACAAGGGTCATGCAAAAATTGGCAAATATATCAAGGACTGCTCTGCTATTAGAAAGAATACCGAAACTAATGATTAGCCTACTCCATTGCAATACTATATCAAAGAATTATGTTAGCCTTTATTGTTATGTTAACTAATGTTAAGCTTTATCCTATACCTCTATTTTGTACCTGATGTTGTTGCCATACATTATATCATGCACAATTGTCGTGCGATAAAGTTCTTCTATCATCCCCGCCCCTGTAATTATCTTATTGACAGTACATGTATTTACTTCTGGTTCTGCTTGGAAGCGAGAAATTGTTCAACTACAAAAAAACGGGTCACACAAGCAAGGTAAATACACTTAGAATCGCCTCTTTGAAATAGTCTTAATGAATAGTCTCTATGAACTACTACTGTAACGGTAAGTGTCAATGGAGCAGTGGAGCGTAAAAAACTTCTACGTTATCTGGAACGGGGTTCTAGAACCGATAGAACTGGACCGGTGTCTTCTTGAAATAAAACAGGAGTTACGTTTTGGTCGTCCTAAAAGTGAGACGCTTGTCTTTGTGCCTCCGTTTGGTCCTCCTCTAACACTGCATTGCTTATACCCCTGTCACATGATCTGCGATCTTTGGACGTACTTCGCGATTGCTGAAGGTCCGCCAGTTTTAAGGCTTCAGAGTGTCATGCATATTTTTCGCCCCAAAGATGTCCCTGTCACATATAAGTGAGGCTCATGCCTGTGAATAGATCATGAGAATGAACCTCTCATGAACTGTACATGCGTGTATAGGTGCCAGAAGAATGCAGCTCCGGAGACAAATTCAGAAAGCATGGGTTATGTTTCAGTCAGGTGAAAGACTACTTGACACGAGCTCGACCCAGGATCGTAGAACATTCCCCCGACACAGGCAGGATGCTCGTAGGAAGCACACCCGACTTCACTGACTTTGCACGAGTCGAGCGAGATGTGGACGAAGGTCGCCAGAAATTAATGCGATACTCCTGCGGGGCCGTCTCCATTTTGGCTAGCAGGCATCGTACGACTTTTTCGAGATGACATCTTTCTTCATTCGTTGGATTGACGCCCAACTATCCATCGAATGTCGACCAATACCTAGGCGAGGTACGGACGACCTGCAGGCGACTCAGCACGAACTCTACAAACTCGGAGATCACCGGCGACTTGTCGCTGATGTTAAGGCTATAGTACGAACCCTGATAAACTCACCGACGATCCCTAAAAATTCTCACCACTGATCGAGAGAACACTGGACATCTTACTGCTGAAAATGTCCTTTAGAGCTCGCAGACTCGTCGTCCGATCGATTTTCGCTACATGTGACAGGGGTCTTCTTCTTCTTCTTCCCGTTGATGCCCACAATCTTGGCGAAGATTATACTGGCATGTTTGGGGGTGGTGACGCTCGCACTTGCTGACGCAATACTCGCACTTGTAGACGCATACTCGCTAGTCCATTAAACAGTCCATGGTCGATACCTTGAATCCGTCCGTTGTCAAGGTAAGTTGTTATGAAGCACAGGCCCGAGACACAAACGTGTCTACTGTGGCGGCCTCGACTGTCTCTGCTGGTAAACCATTCCATTCCTTGATTGTTCTTGGCAAGAATGACCCATCTCTGTATAATGTTCTGGTGGTGATTTGCTTGAACTGGCAGTTGTGCTTGCGGCGTTGTCGTGTTGGGGGCGGTACTAGTTTGCTGCTGATGACTGGGCACTGGACTATCCCGTGATGGATTTTGAATAGTGTACCCAAACGTGCTGTTTTTCTGCGTTGTTTCAGTGACTGCCAACCTAATGTACTCAACATACTGCTCACACTAGATGTATTGTGGAACTTGTTAAGTACAAATCTTGCTGTTCTTCTCTGAACGGCCTCTATCTTGTCGATGTTCTTCTTAGTGTGTGGGTCCCATACCGACGATGCGTATTCAAGCACAGGTCTCACAAAGGCTTTATAGGCTTTCTCTTTAATTCTGACAGAGCTGATCTTTAGGTTTCTTCTGAGGAAGCCCAGAGTTTTGTTAGCTTTTGTGACCATGGTGTTTATATGGGTATCCCAGGTAGCATTCTCACTCATTGTTGTTCCCAGGTACTTCACTGTTGAAACAGTCTCCAGGGTGTGACCATGTAACACGTAGGAGCGTTGAAATGGCTTCCGACTCCTAGTGATTGGGAGATGAACACATTTGGCAGGATGAAACTCCATGAAACTTACCTTGCTTGTGTGGATCTTTTTGTTGTTGTTGTAGTTGAACAATTTCTCGTTTCCAAGCAAACCAGAAATGAGTACATGTACTATCAACAGCTACTAGTACTACTATACTAATAACGTACTTAATTAGCACAGAGGCTGGCCATGTACATACAAATCGACTTCCCCAATTTTGACTATTACTACTGTAGTAGGTTACTTTAATTTTCCCAGTTCACAGCGATATAGTCCATTCACCGTGTTGATACCATAGACACGGAACAACACAAGGGCGGCGCCCGACAAGATAGGCAGTTGTAGAGAACTGCCAGGGAGGAAGTTTATATCTTCTCCGCCCCTGTAATTATCTTTCCTGGAACACAACTACACAGCCGGCACGGGTGCGTCCCAGGAGGCGGAAATCATCACGCCCGTGTCAATCCGTCTAATGGGAGAACAATGGGCTTTCTACAATGCAATGCACACTTCACATCCTCGTCCGTATCGCAACATTAAGTACGTTATTAGTATAGTAGTACTAGTAGCTGTTGATAGTACATGTACTCACTTCTGGTTTGCTTGGAAACGAGAAATTGTTCAACTACAAAAAAAAAAAAAAGATCCACACAAGCAAGGTAAGTCAAGCCTGCTAACGTTACAAAGTTACACTTTGAGTAAACTGTTAACATTAGTCTCTATAAACTACATTGATTGGTGTTCCACAGTATCGCCACTTTGACCATTCACTTGGGAATCGACACGTCAAAATTGTAACGTTACGTAGTCGGGAATCAGCCATGTAGTAGTAAAAAAAACGACGGGTCTTGGATCGGGGACTGACTCCATATTCTTCCGGTACGGCAAAAGACCCTGTCCTCGAGTAAATTACGATGTAACTGCAGCTGAGCAGCGTTATGGAGCAAAATTTTAGAACCGCGCGGCAGAGCGCTCCAACACTGAATACTTCCAACATGGCGGCCGTAACATGTGCACCGGTTTGTGTTTTGTTTGTGACGTAACAAAGGTCAAATGGCGATCTGTAGCGGAAGGCGACGAGACAGCCTTGATTTTACGCAAGTGAACGCCTCTCTATAGAAATTTTCACGAAAAAATAACTGATCATGTCACGATTCACAGAAAAATCCATGCTTAATAACGTTACAGTAAGCCAATAAAGTGCGATTCACCTCAGTCGGAAATTCATTGGTTTCATAACCTGACCAACAGCGGTGGCCGCACGTGCGCACAGATCGTAGATAAAACCGCTTTGTGCAGGTTTACAGTACTTATTTTCTATCAAAGTTGGGCTTCTGCTTGTACAGTTTGAAATGAGACCCAACAACAAGCTGGAAACGGCCATAACACATCTCTGCCATGTGCTTTTGTTGATGCCTGCTTCCAGACCGGTGCTCCCTGTGGAGCCAAATCTATTTATGATGCCTGGGGTCTATTTAGCCCCTAAAATCTTTACCAGACCACAGTGAGAAGTACCATTTCCTGTCGGATCACAGAAGCATAAGTGAACCTCCCCCAACCTACCCCAGATGTTCTCCCCTCTCCCCTAACCATTCGTGGTTGTACCTCATTGCGGTCGGGGTGTGTTTGTTGTGCTCTTCAGTTTGCCTTGTTTTTGAAGGGTTTTTTCCTTGGTCTGCCACCTTTTACTTGGACGGATTACCTACAAGGATCCTACAATCACCTGACTCTGTGCTGAACACTTCTGGATAAACTCCGTTGCTGCTTGAGCCCTGGTTACCAAGCTGCCCCGTTCCTACTGGACTGACCCAGTCAACTCTTCGTCTCCTGGACATCCCAATTCGCCTGTGAGTTCTGCATTCAACTGCCTTCCGCACTGTGACATGTGACCTTGATGTCTTCATCGGTGACCATCTTGTCCTACCGTACCACCGACGGATGAACTTCCACCCGAGTGGCCGATCTGAACACCACACACCCACCCTTTTTCAAACTTCCTCAGGAACAACGACAACTTTTCTTCATTTTGTACTGTGATGCTCAATTTAATCGTTGAATAACAATCACCGTTTCCCAAACAGGTTTTTTCCACACATCTAGATCTAATTCTTGTGTCTTTTCTCCTCTTTTGTTGGAAGGTTAAATTAGGCACACATGGCACCATGCTGAGGGTTTTCCGCCTGGTACATTCCTGCCTTGACACCCATGTGCAAGGGAATTATTGATACCAGTCTCTCTCTCCACTTCTGTAAAATTGTTTATAGGGTAGTTCAGCCTGCCTCCAGAAGGTTCTAGATAAAAGTAACAGATGATTCCCTCTAAGATTGAACAGTGCTCAAGTTTGTGTTTTTCTTTTCTCCTAGTCCTACATCTAGGAATTCTAATTATCACAAGGTGATGCTGTGTTCCCAGCCATACGGAGTATACCCCCCTCAGAGGACTGACCCAGGGTTGTTTATTTGTTTTTGACAGGCACAAATTCTTGCAGTGTTTTCTTCTATCCTGTTATCAGTTAGGCCTGGTGTAGATTCAGGCTGACATCCAGGCTGTGTCCTCTCACTACAGGTTCGAGTACCACATCGAGTTATTATTATAACGGCTGTCACACACCTATACTATTGTATTACGCTTTTCGTTAATTACCCATGCTTCTTCCATGCTACCTGTGCCTTCATGCAAAGCACCACTTGGCTCCAGTCACGTCATTGAGAAGCGCATGTTTTCCTCAACCACTTGAATCGTCATCTGTTCAGACTTTACAGACTTAACTCCTACAGGCGCAGCCTTCCGAATTAACACCTGCTGATCACTAGTTCTTAGTCCTGATTACAGATCATCACAGACAGCGAAGAAGTTAAACGTCATTATATGCATATGTGTACGTATATATGTATGTATATATGTATGTATGTATGTATCTATGTACAGACAGTACAGTTCATGCTATCTGCACCGAGTAGTCCCACAGGCGACCCCCGACATCAACCCTGGCAGGATCGAGTGTTGACCCCAGGTGTAACAAGCTTGACCGGAACGCGCCATTATAGACTTGGGAATTCTGTCCGTCTCTGACTCTAACACGGATCAGATCGAGAACCTTGTTGCCTTTCTGCCAGGACTTTCCACAGCCACACTTATGTGACACCTTACTGACACTGGAAGTATGGTCTTGCACCTATTTGGTCGACACCGCGTCTATCAGACTCATCCCTCAGAGACTCAGAGTCTGACAGCCGACACGAGGACACCTTGGCTGCCTTATACTGGACACTTGAACTTACAGTACCTCATGTACCGTATCTCAAGGAACTTGCTTCCTAGCTTGTAACTACTCGTTGGATTACTTAATTCTTGTTAGATTAATTCCTACACTATTGCTTGTACAGCCACAAACACCCCACCCCACCCCCCTTTCCTTACCCTACCCCTTTCCTTTACCCTACCCCATCCACCTCCCTTGCCTCTAACCTGTCCACTGACATGACCTTAACAACCTCCTGTTGACTGAGACGGTTCTCCCTTGCCATCTACATGTACTTGTCCCTGTTGACCGTGTTGAGTTGTCTCGTACGGCCAAGTGTGCCAGACAGGAAGATGCCTTGTTAGTGACGCCAGCTACCATGAGGGTAGGCTGTGATGGTCACCTGTACTGCGAAGGAAGTGTGTGTTGACCGGATGCCTCGGTAGTACTCCCTCCAGCCACGACCCTTCGGCTGCGATGGTCACCTGTACTCTGTAGGTTTGGGTGTTGACTGGACGATACCTCGGTAGTGCTCCCTCCAGCTATGACCCTTCGGCTGCGATGGTCACCTGTACTCCGTAGGAAGTGTGTGTTGACTTGACGATGCCGAACTTGACATCCAGCCAGCCGACGAACCTTTCCGGTGGTGTTGGTTGTGTGCTCGGTACCACCTGTACGTTACTTAATCCGTCTGTTCTATCCTTTTTTTGTTCGTGATGGTGACGCCGCTACCCTACCCCACATATTGTGTCTGTGTTATCTGTGAGTAGACAGGAAATGGAGTTCTCTTCGGAACTTGTGGAGAAGAGAAGTACCATTTCCTGTCGGATCACAGAAGCATAAGTGAACCTCCCCCAACCTACCCCAGATGTTCTCCCCTCTCCCCTAACCATTCGTGGTTGTACCTCATTGCGGTCGGGGTGTGTTCCCCGCCCACCCACCCAAGAACACACCCTCCCCCGACGTACAGGCTGATTGATAACCTAGTTAGACTTACGAACTGGTAATTGAAGTTGATGCTCAACCTTTACCCAACGGAGTAAAATTGTTATGACTATTCAGCACTTAGAATGAGACACCCCGCGTGGTTCATGCCTTGTGGAACAACAACTTCTTGATTCCTTCCTTAGTTGACCTCTTCTTCGCTACCTTGTATTGTATTGCTTGTATTGTATTACCGTACTTGCCGTTCAACCTTGGATTTAGTTTTTTACTTGACCTTGTTACTCAGACCGTAATTGTGCTACTCGTTCCTTACTAATTAAGGTCATTTTACGCCACTCTTCTGACATGGTGGCCCCCATGTGACGTAAACTTACTGTGACTTACTGTGACTTTGAGTTAAGTTGCAAGTCAGGATGCGTTAAACATCCGCTGGACAGAGCATTGGTTTAACCGACCAGCCCGACATTGGCTTCACATTGGCTTCTTATACATTGGCAACCAGGGTAAAACGTGTCGCCCGCTCGCAGCATGACTTGCTTAGTTCATGGCTATTACACTTGTTATGACCAAGGACGTTATATCAACTGACTGACGAGGAGCCATTAAACACCCGGCCGCCGTGATGGTGACGCCGCTACCCTACCCCACATATTGTGTCTGTGTTATCTGTGAGTAGACAGGAAATGGAGTTCTCTTCGGAACTTGTGGAGAAGAGAAGTATTTTATTGATTTACTACTTGCCCTGGGCAAGTAACGTTACATACAAATTGACTTCTCCAATGTTGACATCTGTAGGTTGCTTTAAAATTTCTAGTTTACAGCGACATACTCCATACTGTTGATACCATAGAAATGGAACACCGCAAGAACGGCGCCTGACAAGATTAGAAGCTGTGAGAATTGCCAGGGAGGGAGTTTATATCAGTCCCGCCCCCTGTAATTATCTTGTTTACTTTCCCTGACCACAGCTACCCAGCCGGCACGCGCAGGTCTCGGGAGGCGGAAATTATCACGCCCTTGTCAATATCCGCGCTCGCATCAATTTTCGGCCGTTTCAAAAAAAAAAAAAAGTTTTCAACCACACTGTAAATCGTGCAAAGCAGCTGTAAAATGAGCACATATATGCCGTAGATTGAAAAAAAGTATCAGAAAGCAGATAACTAATGTCATCGAATTCCAAAATAAATCTAAAGTCAAAGAATAAGATGTGAAAGGGCAGAAATAAAATAAATCTATTGTTGGTAGGGGTGGGTACCAGTACAGAAAATTCAGGTACAGGTCCGGTTCAGGTCCAGAGGACCAGATCCAGGTCAGGACCTGAACCCGATTGTCTGTGAAAACTTTTGAATGGGCGATACTCCACACAATGGTCAATTTTGCTACAAAGGAATCTGTTTGGTGGAGTATCCGACGCCCACTGGCGTATTAAAATACCATCTTCATGTAATCAAGGCTCTGTACCTTTGACTGTAGAAACCTGGTACAAATATGACTATAAACTCTACTCTGCATCGTTCTTGCTATTTTCTTGACCCGGTAAGCCCCAAAACACCTATCCATTTTTTAAGAGTAAATGTCTGTAAGGATCAAACAATGGTGGCAAAGGTCAAAAAATCGATTTGGCTCATATTTTGCACAGTGATAGTACTTGGTCCACAACCCCTCAAAATAGCTTTCTTTTAGATCAAAACTCATTGTTGCCATGGTAACGGGCCAACAAAGTTTTCTGGCCATTTTCCCCAATTTCCGCATCTCAAAAACACGGAAATCGGCATACTTTACGGCATTGTCACTCCAACAC
Organism: Branchiostoma floridae; assembly: GCF_000003815.2. Taxonomy (NCBI): domain Eukaryota; kingdom Metazoa; phylum Chordata; class Leptocardii; order Amphioxiformes; family Branchiostomatidae; genus Branchiostoma; species Branchiostoma floridae. Next base: position 28,184 of record NW_023365770.1, read on the forward strand.
CTTTTATTGCATCATCAAAACAAAACAAGATCTGAATAGACCAACATTTTGGCTTTTTAGAAATTGTTGTGAAATTTCCAACGAGACAAAATTGAGTTCTTGGGCAGCATCAAAACAATACAATGTTTCAAGCTTCAAAATAACGTAATTTTTGGCCCAACTTTGTAACGCCATAAGTGCCGAGCTGGTAATTTTTTTGACTTGAAATTTGTACCCTGTATAGATGATTGATATATCTATCATATGCATTGTTGCAAAGTTTGGGGTCTTGTTTGGTTGTCACGTGGTTGTCCTCGAAAGTAAGCCAGTTTTTGCGTTTGACGAAAATTGTGAATTTTAGCCATGTTCAAAGTACTACATGTGACAAATTAAACAGAATTCTAACTCAACTTCATGTCAAAGAGAGATCTATGTATTGTCTATTTAATAAATGCTTGAAGAATTTTAGATCGTGACGTTTAGTCACGTGGTAGTCCCTGGAAGTAGGCCACTTTTTTTGCGTTTGGCAAAATTTTGAATTTTAGCCATGTTCAAAGGGTTTTCTGTGACAAAGTGAATTTGAATTCTGATTCAACTTCTTGTCAAAGGGAGACCTAGGTATTGCCTATCTAATAAATGATTTCAGAATTTTGAGTTTGAGTTTCAGATTGTGACATTTAATCACGTGGATGTCCCTGAAAGTAGGTCACTTTAGATGAAAATTGCAAACTTTAGCTTTTCCGAAGTACAATACTTAGCAAAGTGGAATAGAATTATGATTAAACGTTTTGTCAAATGTAGCTGTAGGTATTGGCTGTCAAACAATTAATTGTAGAGGTTTGGATTTTGTCGTTGGTTGTCCTCATTGGTTGGTTGGCGTTGGTTGTCCCCATTTTCAGAGTTTATGTTTTACTCCTAGAATTTAAGATAATGTTTTTACCTTCGCCAAAATGGTTATGTTTTGGGTAGCGTTTGTATGTATGTTTGTAGAAGACCAGAATAACTCAAGAAAGCCTAAATGGATTGTATTGATTTTCGGATGTGGGTATGAGACTTGGAAACGAATAGATTTTGCAAAGGAATTTCCGGGTTTGATATGTCGAGTTCTGAACATGCTGCGGCTATGATTTTTTAGTGGTAGACACTCTTGATGCCGAGAGTGAGTGGTGTAGGTTTATGCCTCCTAGCGGCTTGTTTTGAAACTGCAGGACAGGTTAAGTGTAAGACTTTGAAAGAGAATAACTCAAGCTTTGAAAGACAATAACTCAAGAAGGGGTTGACGGATTGTCATGATTTTTGGTATGTAGATAGCTTAAGAGATGCTTCATATAAGTACATATTTACTATACAAATCGGAATCTAATTTGCATAAATAATTAGGAAAACAATTAAACACGCCCAGTTCCATTATAGGACCATTAGAAAGTGGCAAATGTAACTGAAATAGGAAAGAATATTGATCGATAGATGTCATGCAAAATAAAGACCTAATTTGCATAATTGATTAGAAAATGCTCCGATGTCATTGTGGTAAATGACGGGAACTTCTTACTGGTAGCATTTGGAAGTTATGTACAGGTGAACATCATTGTTGAACATTAGTTATGCAAATGAGGTCCTTACTTGCATAAATTATTACAAAATGGGATAAAAATCTTTTTAACATAGATTGTTTACATCTGTTATTCGGTGGAGGAGATAAACAAGTAATAGAATCTATGCAAATGAAAATCTTATTTGCATAATTAATGACAAAAACAATTCTGTAATACGTATCTAAAGGGACGCTCACTAGAATTCATTTGATAGATCTAGATATGGCCTACTTTCAGGGACAACTATGTGACTAAAAATCACTACTTGAAACTCTTCAAGCATTTATTAGTTAGGCGATGCATAGATCTTTCTTTGACGAGAAGTTGAATCAGTATTCTAATTTGCTTTGTCATGTAGAGTACTTTGAAAAGTTTCGCCAAATGCAAAAATTGACCTACTTTCAGGGACAACCACGTGACTGCATTTCATGACTCAAAACTCTGCAATCATTTATTAGATAGGCAATACCTAGGTCTCTCTTTGAAAAGAAGTTGAATCAGAATTTGAATTCAATTTGTCACAGAAAACACTTTGAACATGGCTAAAATTCACAATTTTTGCCAAATGCAAAAAAGTGACCTACTTTCAGGGACAACCACGGGACTACATTTTATGACTCAAAATTCTGAAATCATTTATTAGATAGGCAATACCTAGGTTTCCCTTTGACAAGAAGTTGAATCAGAATTCAAATTCACTTTGTCACAGAAAACCCTTTGAACATGGCTAAAATTCAAAATTTTGCCAAACGCAAAAAAAGTGGCCTACTTCCAGGGACTACCACATGACTAAACGTCACGATCTAAAATTCTTCAAGCATTTATTAAATAGACAATACATAGATCTCTCTTTGACATGAAGTTGAGTTAGAATTCTGTTTTATTTTGTCACATGTAGTACTTTGAACATGGCTAAAATTCACAATTTTCGTCAAACGCAAAAACTGGCCTACTTTTGAGGACAACCACGTGACAACCAAACAAGACCCCAAACTTTGCAACAATGCATATGATAGATATATCAATCATCTATACAGGGTACAAATTTCAAGTCAAAAAAATTACCAGCTCGGCACTTATGGCGTTACAAAGTTGGGCCAAAAATTACGTTATTTTGAAGCTTGAAACATTGTATTGTTTTGATGCTGCCCAAGAACTCAATTTTGTCTCGTTGGAAATTTCACAACAATTTCTAAAAAGCCAAAATGTTGGTCTATTCAGATCTTGTTTTGTTTTGATGATACAATAAAAGGTGTTGGAGTGACAATGCCGTAAAGTATGCCGATTTCCGTGTTTTTGAGATGCGGAAATTGGGGAAAATGGCCAGAAAACTTTGTTGGCCCGTTACCATGGCAACAATGAGTTTTGATCTAAAAGAAAGCTATTTTGAGGGGTTGTGGACCAAGTACTATCACTGTGCAAAATATGAGCCAAATCGATTTTTTGACCTTTGCCACCATTGTTTGATCCTTACAGACATTTGCTCTTAATAGGCGAAACCCAATCCACAGATTTTTTTTATGTCTGTTTTTTTTTACCTGTCCAAGAAGGAAAGAAAAGGTTTTGCACCCGTACGATGTACCGGTCCCTACACCTAATTGTTGGTATACCATAATATGTGTCCGAGTCCTATGTTCAACCTTCCTGACCACTTACATTTCATACCGAAGGCAACTTTTTTTCTGGCCAAACGTTTTTTTTTATTCGCACGCTCGCATCAATTTTGGAGTTCCCAGAGGATGTCATCCATATAATCAAATCAACATTGCCTAATGGGAGAACAATGGCTTTCTACAATTCAATTCAATACACACTACATATTCTCGAGCCCGATAAGATTGGCATCGTTATAACGTTAATAAGGGACGGAGTTTAACTCATCTCCGCACCTGAAATTGTAAGAAGCCCCACACGGCTTGGGGAATGGAAACTACTTGGTAATGCCCCCAATAAAAACAGGATTTTCCCCTTTGTAGCAGGCCTGACGTGTACTTGTTGTAAGACATCTCTGAAAGGACCTCCAACCTTCAATATATTACTGAATAATTATTTGTAATATTTACCTCCGGTTCTACCCTGAAATCAAAATTATTCACCGACGACAAGCAAGTCATGTAATCTAGACACAGTTTTTACAGACATCTTTGGAGATGTCGGGAAGGATTCAGAACGTAGGGGGCGGGACACCCGTGGCGCTTGCAGTCATAAGGCCCCCTTTCCACTTGACGGCGCTCTCACGGCGCTCTCGCTGCGATGGAAAATTGGCCAGAGCGCGGTGAGAGCGCCGCGACGCCAGAAAAAGCTGCTCTAGTGGAATCTCTCCGGCGACCCCAGCGCGCTCTCACCGCGACGAAAAACTCAAATGTCAGCATCTTTTTATGAGCTAGCAAAGATTCGAAAGATTACTCAACGAATTTCAGAGATAAAGAACGAATCTTTTGGGGTATAGTGTATTGAAGTCATCCTTTTACGTCTTACGTAACATTCAAAGTATAAAATCAAGGCTGTAAACAAATCTAATTTTGGTCACTGTACAGTCACTCAGACTGAAATATACACGTTTCTCTTGCTGTTTTTTCTTAAATCTGTCATGTAGCTTGTTCACCATAAATATCTTTATCATGCCACGTTATTGGTAAATCAATTTAATTGAAAATGGGACTTCAATAATCTAAATCTACAGATGGAGAACAAGAAAACCTAATATCATCATGTTGAAATTCAAAACTTAATTGAGAAATGATAAACCTTTGTTTTTAAACCTTGCTTATTCCATCTCAGTTTGTTTAATTGTTCATCACCGGTACATTTTGTACATTTCTCCGGGTTCTGTCTATATGTCAAATATACTTCTTCACAAACCGCAGTTGAGAGCGCAGAGAGAGCGCGGTGAGAGCGCCGCCCTAGCTAAATTGGCATCATAAACCACTGTTGAGACCTATTGCGCTCACCGCGCTCGCTGTGCGCTCTGTTGGCGCTCACGGCGCTCGCTGCGCGCTCTCTTGGCGCTCTCTCTGCGCTCATCGGTGGATCGCCGTCCACGACGCTCTCACGGCGACTGTTTTGAGCAGGTTCAAAACAGTCGCGGAGGTCATGGCGACCATGGCGCTCCCACCGCGCTCTCTGCGCGCTCCCATGGCGACCTTGGCGATCCCGTCGCGCTCTCACCGCGCTCTTCCCAATTTGAGGTCGCAGAGAGAGCGCCGTGAGAGCGCCGTCCTAGTGGAAAGGGGGTATAAACACATCGCGCGATTTTCAAAATGGCGGCAGAACGACGTTAACGGTCAGCATTTCTGCTCATGACATATCAGATTATGTTCCCTCTGTATCTCACTAGCGTGTTTTTAAACATGAGAATATCAGGAATGACGACTGATCAACCCTGCTTTCATCCTCGCTGCCTTCATCGTGGCGGAGGTGGCGAGCCGCTCCGCCGCTCGACCTCGCATCATGCAAGGAGTCCCGCGTTTGGGAGCAAAACAACTTGTCCTTGACATACTGAGCTAAGCAGAGTAGTACCACTGTACAGTACTAGTAGCACTGACTAGTATCACGAACTGAATTTGCAGCTATAAATAAATAAATAAAAATGACCTAATGAGCCCGCGTTATATGCTAATGAGCCCTCCCGAAGTGGGGATGCATCTACACACAGGCAGAAGTTGTCGGTGACCCCTGTTAAGCTATCGAGCTGTAAGCTATTCAAGTAGTAATAATGTTCGATCACTGGATCCTTTGTTCTCGTATACAGTTTATATATTTGCATAGATAATATCAACGCAAACAAAGCTAATCATACGATATACCACAGATAATACCAAGATAATGTACCAGGATATTAATGCTTCAGAACATTATTATGTTAGGGCATTACATTGTGTTTAACTATAGAACAGACTTACTTCAGACAGATGTCACACACATGTTGTACTCTTTACAATTGTCGCGCAATAAAGTTCTTCTTCAATCCGTCGTAAAAATTCGAGAAAGAAATCCCGGGTTTCTTTACTATAAATGGTAGAAATATCGATTACTTTTCTACGACTTAAGATACGACAAGTCCAAGTTTTCAGTTAGCATAAACAGGGCTCGAAATACCACATGCATATGCAAGTTTGTGCATGTAAAATTGGTGTTGCGCAATAAAGTTCTTCTTCAATCCGTCTTAAAAATGCCTGAAAGAAATCCCCGGGATTTTTGATTTGCTATACATGGAAAAAAATCGATCTCTCTTCTACGACTTAAGATACGACAAGTCCAAGTTTTCAGTTAGCATAAACTATCTCTCGTCAGCAACGGTGTGCCAGATAGTGGACGTAAGCTGAATTATAAGACCGTTTCCAAAACCATACATATAGGTCTTATAGTAAGCGTCACAGCGAACTGCTATCCGCATAGTACCCACTCGTCAGGCTAGTTTGTACTATTGCCATTGCCGAAGAAGACTAGTTCCTACAATTGTTAGATATCAGCAACTCATGTAGTTTAACTGCTTTATATGTACAAGTTGCCACATATTGTATCATTTCCTTTACAATTGTTGCACAATAAAGTACTTCTTCAATCCGTCTTAAAAATCCCTGAAAGAAATCCCGGGATTTTTTTTGCTTTACATGGTAAAAATATCGATTTTGTTTCTACGACTTAAAATACGACTAGTCAAAGTTTTTAGATAGCATTAACTATCTCTCGTCAACGACGTTGTTTCAGGTAGTGGATGTAAGCTTTAATATATGACCATTTCCAAAACCATGGAGACTTTATATAGTAAGCGCCATAGCAAACTGCGATCAGGATAGTACCCAGGCTAGTTTGTACTATTGCCAGTCCTGAATTAGACTAGTTCCTTACAATTGTTAGATATCAGCAACTCATGTAGTTTGCCTTTTTTCTGTGTACAAGTTGCCACACGTTGTATCCTTTACAATTGTCGTGCAATGCCAATAAAGTTCTTCTACAATACGTCTTAAAAACACGGAAAGAAATACCGTTTTTTTTGCTATACTTGGAAAATATATCGATTTTTCTACGACTTAAGAAACGACGAGTCAAAGTTTTCAGATAGCATAAAAATATCTCTCGTCATCGACGCTGTTTCAGATAGTGGATGTAATTTTAATATAATAAGATCGTTTCCAAAACCATAGAGACTTTATATAGTGTATAGTAAACGCCAGAGCGAACTACGATTAGGATGGTACCCATGGCTAGTTTGTACTTTTGCCAGTCCTGAATTAGACTAGTACTTTACAATTGTTAGATATCAGCAACTCATGTAGTTTAACTGCTTTGTATGTACAAGTTGCCACATATTGTATCATTTCCTTTACAATTGTTGCGCTATAAAGTTATTCTTCAATCCTTCTTAAAAATGCCTGAAAGAAATCCCGGGATTTTTTTGGCTATACATGGTAAAAATATCGATTTTTTTCTACGACTTAAAATCTGACAAGTCCAAGTTTTGAGATAGCATAAACTATCTCTCGTCAGCGACGTTTTTTTTAGATAGTGCATGTAATCTGAAACATATGACCGTTTCCAAAACCATAGAGACTTTATATAGTGTATAGTAAGCGCCACATCGAACTGCTATCCCGGATAGTAGGCTAGTTTGTACTATTGTCAGTCCTGAATTAGACAAGTTCCTTACAATTGTTAGATATCAGCAACTCGTGTAGTTCAACTGCTTTCTGTGTACAAGTTGCCACACGTTGTATCCTTCACAATTGTCGTGCAATAAAATTCTTCTTCAATCCGTCTTTAAAATTCCTGAAAGAAATCCCGGGAATTTTTTTGCTATACATGGAAAGAATGTCGATTTTTTTCTACGACTTAGATACGATGAGTCAAAGTTTTTAGATAGCATTAACTATCTCTCGTCAACGACGTTATTTCAGATAGCGGAAGTAATCTTAATTATAAGACCGTTTGCAAAACCATAGAGACTTTACTTTATATAGTGTATAGTAAGCGCCATGGCAAACTGCGATCAGGATAGTACCCAGGCTAGTTTGTACTATTGCCAGTCCTGAATTAGACTAGTTCCTTACAATTGTTAGATATCAGCAACTCATGTAGTTTAACTGCTTTCTGTGTACAAGTTGCCACACGTTGTATCCTTTACAATTGTCGTGCAATCAAGTTCTTCTACAATACGTCTTAAAAATCCCTGAAAGAAATCCCGGGATTTTTTTGCTATACATGGTAAAAATATCAATTTTTTTTCTACGACTAAAAATATGACAAGTCCAAGTTTTGAGATAGCATAAACTATCGTTTTTTTAGATAGTGGATGTAATCTGAAACATATGACCGTTTCCAAAACCATAGAGACTTTATATAGATAGTGTATAGTAACCGCCAGGATTAGGATAGTACCCAGGCTAGTTTGTACTATTGCCATTCCTGAAGTAGACTAGTACTTTACAATTGTTAGATAACAGCAACTCATGTAGTTTAACTGCTTTGTATGTATGAGTTGCCACATATTGTGTCATTTCCTTTACAATTGTTGCGCAATAAAGTTCTTCTTCAATCCGTCTTAAAAATTCAGAAATCCCGACGGCGACGTAAGAGTAAAAATATATGCCGGTAACAAAAAGCGTGTTTGAAATCTGAAAAGTTGGGACCTTGTTTATAAAGAGGGCTGCTCAAGAACAAGAACTTACAGATATGTCTGTTTCTTCCTACGACCACGATGTGGCAACTTTATAGCAAGAATAATACATCTAGGTTGCTTTACAACGAGTGTTTGCTACCTCTATGACAGCGGAAAGCGGAAGTGAAGTTTACTAGTATCTTTATTTATCAAGTATGCATACAAGCTCACATACTAGTATTGCCAAATACACTCAAAGACTACGCAAAATGAAAAAAAGGAAGGCTGACTATTTAATCATACTTATACACTTACATTTCCAATAATGTATCATATTAAACTTTGTAAAGGCACAGTAAAACAATGTTGTTGTTTTTTACATCAATACCAAGGACGTTATAAAATGTCCTTGATCAATACCAATTTCTCCAGGGTTGACGGTACAATATGTCAGCGCAGTTGACGGATAGGTGGCTAGTAAAGTCGCAAGCGGCAATGTAACTTCTTTCGTATTTTCTAGTGACCTTGTACAGTGCCTCCCAGGCTACTTGCACTGGACGAGAGAAATTTCTGTACAACAGGCAACTGGCTCCCTGGAAGCCTGACCCAGATCCTTTGGTCAGGGAATGGGTAAGAATGGCAGGGATGTTTATGTTAGCCAGAACTCACAGCGGGGCAACCAGCCAAGCATGACTGCCACCGAGCCGCTGCTCTGCCTGACAGCTCCTGTTGCCAATTATAAGACACGCTGTTGGTAACGTGTACGGTTACATGTGAACATACATGCAAATATCGTTGTTTTTTTTTTCTAATTTATCTTCATGACACTGAAAAATATTGGTGGTTATGTGATGACTAATACTTTTAGGAGACACCTCCCTGACAAAACAGGCGTAACCTGAAGCGTTCCTTCAGACACTAGTTGCCTTCTCCCACATTGGGGTGGCGGGGAACGATCACTCCGGCACACGCACCCCACTGTGTGTAAACATTTCTGCCGGCGCGTACGAGCCGGGCCGGCCTAACTGCCTGTATCATGTTTCACAGGCTGGGAGAAGGGATTTTTGCCTAACATTGAACAGTCAACAGGGAAGAAAAATGCTTCGACATCGGAAACAAGTGCAAATATAAGTCGAAATAAAATACATTACCTTGTGTCAAAACAAACTACCTGTATTACACGTTACACAATAAAGATTTAACTAAATACGCTATATGATATCTAGGCATGGTGTTAAAGCATATTCCACGGGACATGTCTTCAAATGGCGGGAATACTGTGTCAAGTGTCCAAATGCAAAAATTTAATAAAGATACAGGTATAATATCTCAAATAACTTGAGAGAGTACAGACCTGAAGAAAACGTTTGCTGTTTCGATTACGTTTGCGTCTTTCGTTTGTCTCTTTTTCGATATTCTAGTTCTACGTTGTATTGTCGCAATAAGTATGCTTCAAGCAGACGGTTTGCTGACTACTAGGGCGGCTGAGAAGCGCAAGAACTGGCCGTCTGAGATGCCCGAAAGCCATATATGTCAGGTACAAGAAGAGCGGAGATACTGTATCTCAGGAAATGGCATCTAATAAGCCCTACAACCTGACCATCAATGGCACGAAGGCAGACGCTTTTCGTCGGAAGTTGAGATGGAGCCTCTGACGCGGATGTTGCACGACTGATGGCCGACCGGCGGGGTCGCACTGGAAGCAGAAAAACGGCCTGCCGTGACGTGGATCGGGAACCACAGTTATGTGGGACTCCTCACCACACTTTCGCCAGCGATTTCTTGTAAACCACAGGTATAATTTCACCTGGCTTCGTTTTATGATTTTTACTATTCGTATATAAGATATTGATATTGAAAACTTGATGATACGATGTGATGCGTGATATTCACCATGGTTTGAAGCAAGAGAGCATATTAAACAGTAAGTCACGTATCACGGGTTGGCAACTCTGGAATTCTGACTTACGACATTGTTTTCAAAAGTAACGTTGCAATGAAATGAAATAGCGCAAGATCCTTACGATTTTGGACGCTTGCATTTGTAAAGCTTAACTTTGATAGGGTTAGAGGGATAGCTCAGGGAGGAGGACTGAGGTCTGTACGAAGTTCCCTTTACATTCCAGAACTACCTGACCACGGAGGATCGATTATCTTTATTGTCATCTTAACATGAACCAGATGGGGTAGGATCCCCATACGTGGTGGGCCCTGGCCGTTACACTAACCTCTTATCGTGCATCCGTGATCTATCAGTACGAAAATCCCCCTTCCAACGACCCATGACGGGTAGCCACACATTGTATTCCGTTCGCCGACCGGGAACACAGCTTCGACGTACTCTCCTAGAAACTCCTCCAGCAGAGGTTAGGCTCAGGCTGTTTTTTAACGTTTTTTTAGTCGTTTTTATCGGGCTTTCTATTTTGTCA
>NW_023365770.1:39433-40780 GCF_000003815.2 Branchiostoma floridae
CTTCTATGGCGCTGCTGAATCGTTAACCAAAAATCTTCTGAAGCAGGTGTCACCAAATTTAAGTGTTTGTATCCCCGTCTGTAGAGGCATAGGCTGGCTTCACCAATCGAATATTAACAAAAATCTTTATTCCTTTTTTATGCATGAGGCCAGGCTATGGGGTTCTTCAGACAGAGTGCAATACTATTGGGAAGATTATTTCAATATTCCAGTTATGTGGAAAAAAGTATATAGTTTGACATATAAAATCTCTATTGACTCCCACATGCGTATGTTCCAGTACAAATTATTATTTAAATATTTAACAACAAATCAAGTATTACACAGGTGGGGGTTAATAGAGTCCCCTTTATGTAGCTTATGTAAAGAAGAGGAAGAATCCTCCATCCATTTATTTTGGGACTGTAGGTTTGCAGCACTTTTTTGGCAACAGGTGGAAGAATGGTACTTCAGCCATACTGGTGATCATTTACATGTTAGTCTTTGTAATGTTATTTTGGGGGATTTGAGTGATCGGTGTCCAGCTCTGTCCAACCTTATTTTTCTCTTGGGAAAACAGTTTATCTTTAGAAACCGACACTGGTGTATTAATATAAAATCATTTATTTCTTATACTACATATTACTTTAAGTTAGAATCAATCATCTCTAACCGTACGGGCAAAACAAAAAAACACATGGGAAAATGGGGAAAACTTGTGGGTTTACTTTCGTTATCTGCATGAAGAAATTGTGTGCATTTGGGGTTGCATTGCTTTCTTGACAATACTTTGTTATATTATCTACATTGTTCACTGGTTTTATTTAGTTTTTGTTGTTACGCATGTGCTTTCAGTTAACTTGTTTTATATGCCATGCTCCATTTGTTTTCATTTTTGTTTGAAGAAAACAATAAAAAGAATGATTTAAAAAAAAAAAAAAAACTTATCAAAGCACACTGTATTTCGGTAGCTTTCATCCTTTATTAAGGTTATTCCGGGTTATTCCGGGTTATTCCGGGTTATTCCGCTAAATACCCGGACCCGTCAACGCTATCGCAAAATGAACCGTGCGATTTAACGACAACTCCTCAAATGTTACATGACCAGTGTTTTACTGCAAATCAAGAAACATTTTCCTTTCCTAGACTTTGCTAATGAGCGCTGCAATGTTTTCTGTACGAGTAGAGGTCATGGATAAACAGTATTCTTACAACGTTTATTTGAAGGGCTAAGAAGGGCTGAGAATTGTCGTAAAAACGCACGGTACATTGCGTTTATTTGAAGGGCTGAGAAGGGCTGAGAATTGTCGTAAAAACGCACGGTACATTTTGCGACCATAGCAGACCCATCCAAGGACGAACCATTAA
>NW_023365770.1:40882-45393 GCF_000003815.2 Branchiostoma floridae
TAGATTCCTACGGTCTTTCGATGTCGGAGATTCTAACACGGCAAATAAAATATACAGCTTTGACTCACGGTAAAAATGTCGTTATCTGGGCTGTTTCGGGGAGTAAAACTATTGTTTTCGTTACTCCACCAGCCAAACCCAGCGCAAAGGGAAAACAATAACATGACCCCTGCTTGACCCCACCAACAAAGAATGAGAAGTCCCGTAATTTCTAAGGAACTTCTCACTAACTTATGAAAGGGTGGCTGTATATCAGTGTATGTATTGAAAATAAACAAGTTTTTTGTGATAAATGAAGAAAAAGAAAATTCACATTTTCCTCGCTACAACGGTAAGAAGACAAATTGTGGTTTTGATGCGTTTGCTTGTGATCGCCATTCCTCTTCGCAGCTGACGGTAAAACTGGCGGTTGAAGGCAGGCATCGCGAAGTAGATCTTGTGAGGAGACCTCGTACTCCCGTTAATTACATAAGATACGCCTTGTTCATAATGAATAGCGGGACACAAGATGTTCCTATTTTTCTCGCTGGTAACATTAATTTCTTTGATAATCTTCGCTAGTCTGGAGTCTCTTTGATGGTCAAGTGCTGTTTAATCGAGCTTCGAGCTCGGTTCAGAAAAACTCCCTGCTATGCGGCGATTTGTGGCACATGTGGCTTACATCTTACATGATAGTACTTACGTGCAACTTTGTATTTGTAACTAAATTTCCTTATTTTGTACGAATAATGGTACATGTATGGGCAGCTGATATTTTCCACGCCACAGTCCAGTGGACTACTACTACAGTCCATGGCACTGTTTACTTGGGCACGGTCATTTCACGCCTGATTGATAACACAGGCCTTCGTTAATCCCCGCGCGCCCGGGCCGGACAGCCCACCATGTACCAATTATGGTTAATAGTCGTTATCGCCACTGTTTGTTGGTATAATATTGCTCTGACTGTGTATGTTGGTAAGTTAGTGCAAATAGAAACGCACAACGCTAGAATGTCAGGAACGTTAACAGAGACACGATCCTTACCTGTTGAAACCGAAACTGAAGTCTGTAGAAAAGTCATAAACAGACCGTTGTACTCCAATTCAAGACACATTCGTCGATTGACAGGGGCGTGATGATTTCCGCCTCCCGTGCCGCACCCGTGCCGCACCGGCTGTGAAGTTGTGCTCCAGGAAAGTAAACAAGATAATTGCAGGGGCGGGGACATGATATAAACTCCATCCCTAGGAGTTCTCCTTCCCTGGCGCTGTTGTCGAGCGCCGTACTTGTGTTGTTCCATTTCTACGGTATCAACAGAATGGACTATATCGCTGGGAACTGGGAACTCCAAAGTAACCTAGGTACAATAGTAATAGTCAACATTGGGGAAGTCGATTATTAATATGTACATAAACTGTTTATGTGCTAATCAATGTAGTTCATAGATAGTTTAGACTATTGCAAAGAGGCAACCCTAAGAGTAACATCGACTTACCTTGCTTGTGTGACTCGTTTTTTGTAGTTGAACAATTTCTCGTTTCCAAGCAGAACCAGAAGTAAGTACATGTACTATCAACAGCTACTACTACTATATAAACTTGATACAGGTTGCAAAATGGACGAGGATGTGAAGTGTGTATTGTATTGTAGAAGCCATAAACAGCTCATTGTTCTCCCATTAGACCGATTGACAGGGGCGTGATGATTTCCGCCTCCCGGGATGAACCCGTGCCCGCAGGGTAGTTTACTCAAGGAAAGTAAACAAGATAATTACTGGGGCGGAGATGATACTTGACAAACGTTTTCAAAAATTTCTACTTGGAGTCCACTCAAAATATTCTAGTACGGCGTGAGAAGAGAGGAACTTTTCCCATTATAATATTTGCTAGAATTCAGCTCATTAAGTACTGGCACCGTTTGGTAAACTTACCTGAGGACTGGTCCTTACACATACATGTACAACACTGTATTTACTGGCGACCATGACTGGATTAATCATGTTGAGGACATTCTCTATTACCACAGCTTTGGACAAACATGGTCAAAACCTGAGGTTTATAAAGCAGAATACATTGCCAACCAACTGCGCATCCGGCAACAAGATATATCCATACAGGAGTGGTTTAGTTCTATTGAAAACGATTCAAAACTAGTACTGTCTGTAACGTAGCAAATCAAAAGAATATTATGAACAAAAAACATACCTTTATGATATAATAACATTAAAATTTGCAAAGCAATAACTAATTAAGAATCAGTAGCCATAAATTGAATATAGAAACAGGCAGATACTATACAATGTAGCCCCTGACCAAAGGTTCTGTCCATTCTGCCCAAAGTCTAAAGAAGATGAATTTTACTTTATAATGGAATGTTTCTAAATACACTTTTTTATGTAATGAATTATTCACATTGCTCAAATAAAGTAAAACAGATTTCAAGAGACTCGATGCTACAAACAGATTTGTATATATCTTTAGATGTCACAACCCACATAATGAAAAACAATTGGCAAAACAAGGACTGCTTTGATATTAGAAGGAACATCAATACTTATGATTAGCCCACTCCATTCCAATACTACAACAAATGCAAAGAATAATGTTAGTCCTTATTGTTACATAACTTTCCAGTTTCCAGTTTGAATCCTGCAGTGCCACCGATCTTGTGCCCATGGGAAAGGCACTTTACGCGGCTTTCCTCACTTTACTCAGATGAAAATGAGTACCTAGCTTCGGCTACGGCTGTCCCTCAGAACGTTAAATGAAGGTCCTGTGTTTAAGGAGAGCAACACCCCGCGCACTTGAACCCACCAAACGTGCGGTGTGCGATGGTGCAAATCCTGCTGTCTGGAGTTGGTGATTCACTGCAAATCACCAGGATGGAGGCCTGGCGAACCTCTGCCTCGTATCAGCTACACAGTGATTTACTGTCATTCACCTGAACGGGACAACTGGCACATCCCCATCTTGTAATTAGCCATACGAAATGGTATGTCACTCCGTAAGGGGCGGTATAACCCCGTTGTGTGTAAGCACGTCGACCGATGATAATGACCTATATTTTGTACTTGGTGTAATACTTGTTGCCATGCATTTTACCGTGTACAATTGTCGTGCTTAGTTCTTCTACGGCCTATGTGACATCTTTGTCCGTACAGGCTGATCAGAGATTCCAAGATTGAAAACGAATAAGAAAATATAACAATTAATTGTCACCTGTGTCTTGCAATTTCATAGTCTTTGTACATTGCTCGCAGGCAGGAGATAATGACCAACTAGGTTGAATGATGACAAGGTTATAGTTCATTTACTTATTTGCAGAGACGTCATAGAACAAACATACGTCAGGCCCGCTACAGAGTAAAGCGGAATTCCTGTGATCTCGTATTAAGGTACGGTCACATATAGCTCGTGCGATCGCTGTACGATCGCTAACTAAAGGCATTTGGCCGGACAAAAATGTACGTACATGTATCAACTTTCTTGGTACACAAAATGTAATCTCGAACCAGATCCACGGTGCGTTATGTATAGTATCAAACGCCCCATAGGTGCCGGTGCCCGTTTGACTCCCTTAGCCGGCTATAGTCCCTGGCCAGCTTTGATACTATCTTATGGCACCGTAGGATCTGCTTGGAGATTACACAAAATGCTGTTTTTGATCCATGTCGGTGGTTAGTTCTGGCACAACCTGCTTGAAAATCCCATGGCATCAAAATCATACAACAATCGCAGGACCTATGTGACTGCGCCCTTACGGGTAGTTACCTAGTAGCAATTACCTATTCTACGACGTGCGTGCGTGTGTGGAACACAGTTTCAGCACCAGAACTTGTTGATACAGACCTGTGTCACACATTTTGCACATAAGAATATGAATCAAGGCACGTTTTCTGTACTTTCTTTAAGCTCAAACAACACTACGTATACCTTTTCACAATGATAACCACACATCTGCATCCCTCCTTACATCAATTTATGACTATTATCATCAGTAGCATTCTGCTAAGTAATCACTGAAGTCACAACAATATGATGTAAACCTTGACATGCAGTGGTTCTGATATAGACCCGAGTCTGTAACCCAGGTAAAACGTGCCTGCTACCTTCAGTGTTATTGATAATGACTCAACTTCCCATTCTTAACATATATTCTGATAATATAGTGTTTTTTAAAAAGAAAAACCCAGGATTTTATCAGGGCATTCAAAAAAATCCCGGGTTTTTAAAAGAAAAACCCGGGATTTTATTTGGGCACCCCATAAAAATCCCGGGTTTTTTCAAAGAAAAACCCGGGATTTTTTTAAAAATCCTGGGACAAAAAAAAAATCCCGGGATAAATCCCGGGATTTTTCTATATTCAATGAAGCATGAAGACTCCCACTGGGGGGTATAATGATCCGTTGGGTAACAAGGAACATTTTCACAAAATATCTGATATATAGGTGTAGTTTGTGAAAGGCTACAAGCATTAGTCCCAAGTGCTCTGCTCAGTCCCATTTTAATCTGCTCGATGTTGAATACATT
>NW_023365771.1:0-2585 GCF_000003815.2 Branchiostoma floridae
AGGGTCATAATCTACAAACCGTTTTGAAATCAGGTGTTAATTTCCCGAGATATGACTTAAGCACTAACCGCTAGGGTTAGGGTTAAGGTTTGGGTTAGGGTTAGGGTTACGGTTAGAGTTAGGGTAGTGCTCAGAGGCAACATGGCTAAGAGTGTATTTAAGTCGGTCAAACTTGGTATCGTTAAGAAGGTAGCTTGGTACAGAGTCGTAATCTGCATACGTATTGATATCGGGTGCTTACTTCCCGAGATATGACTTAAACACTAACCGCTAATGTGTGGGTTAGTAGTTAAGGTTAGGGTTAGGGTAGTGCTTAAAGAAAACATGGCTAAGAGTGTATTCTAGTCGGTCAAACTTGGTATCATTGAAAAGGTATCTTGGTACAGAGTCGTAATCTGCAAACCGTTTTGAAGTCGGGTGCTTACTTCCCGAGTAATAACTTAAGCACGTACGTTAGGGTTAGGGTTAGATTTACCGTTAGTGTTAGGGTAGTGCTTAGAGGCAACATGGCAAAGAATGTATTCTAGTCGGTCAAACTTGGTATCATTGAGAAGGTATCTTGGTACAGAGTGGTAATCTGCAAACCGTTTTGAAATAGGGTGCTTTCTTCAATATAAGGGTTACGGTAAGGTTAGGGTTATAACGCTTATAACTCGGCAACGACGCATGCAATCCGGAAACAGATTTCACCAAACAACTCCCCACAAAGAGACCTTTCCAATGATACCATGGTTTGCCTTTTTCAGACACTTTTCAAAATGCCCAATTTTAGGTTGAGGTTAGATGTGGTTAACTTCAAACACTAATAACTCGGCAACAACGCATGCAATCATGAAACGGATTGCACCAAACAACTCCCCACAAAGAGACCTTTCCAATGATACGACGGTTTGCCCTTTTCAGACACTTTTAAAAATTCCTAATTTTAGGTTGAGGTTAGATGTGGTTAACTTCAAACGCTAATAACTCGGCAACAATAAATGCAATCCGGAAACGATTTTCACCAATCAGCTTCCCACAAAGAGACCTTTCTAATGATACCATAGTTTTTCTATTTTAGACACTTTTCAAAATTCCTAATTTTAGGTTGAGGTTAGATGTGGTTAACTTCAAACACTAATAACTCGGCAACAACGCATGCAATCCGGAAACGGATTTCCCCAAACAACTCCCCATAAAGAGACCTTTCCAATGATACGATGGTTTGCCTTTGTCAGACACTTTTCAAAAATCCCAATTTTAGGTTGAGGTTAGATGTGGTTAACTCCAAACGCTAATAACTCGGCAACAACGCATGCGATCCGGAAACGGATTTCCCAAAACAACTCCCCATAAAGAGACCTTTCCAGTGATACGATGGTGTGCCTTTGTCAGACACTTTTCAAAAATCCCAATTTTAGGTTGAGGTTAGATGTGGTTAACTTCAAACACTAATAACTCGGCAACAACGCATGCAATCCGGAAACGGATTTCACAAAAAAAACTTCCCTAAAAAAGACCTTTTCAATGATATGATGGTTTGCCTTTTTCAAACACTTTTCAAAATGCCCAATTTTAGGTTGAGGTTAGATGTGGTTAACTTCAAACGCTGATAACTCGGCAACAACGCACGCAATCCGGAAACGGATTGCCCCAAACAACTCCCCATAAAGAGACCTTTCCAATGATACGATGGTGTGCCTTTGTCAGACACTTTTCAAAAATCCCAATTTTAGGTTGAGGTTAGATGTGGTTAACTTCAAACGCTAATAACACGGCAACAACGCATGCAATCCGGAAACGGATTTCCCAAAACAACTCCCCATAAAGAGACCTTTCCAATGATACGATGGTTTGCCTTTGTCAGACACTTTTCAAAAATCCCAATTTTAGGTTGAGGTTAGATGTGGTTAACTTCAAACGCTAATAACTCGGCAACAACTCATGCAATCCGGAAACGGATTTCACCAAACAACTCCTCACAAAGAGACCCTTCCAATGATACGATGGTTTGCCTTTTTCAGACACTTTTCAGAATTCCTAATTTTAGGTTGAGGTTAGATGTGGTTAACTTCAAACGCTGATAACTCGGCAACAACGCACGCAATCCGGAAACGGATTGCCCCAAACAACTCCCCATAAAGAGACCTTTCCAATGATACGATGGTGTGCCTTTGTCAGACACTTTTCAAAAATCCCAATTTTAGGTTGAGGTTAGATGTGGTTAACTTCAAACGCTAATAACTCGGCAACAACGCATGCAATCCGGAAACAGATTTCACCAAACAACTCCCCACAAAGAGACCTTTCCAATGATACCATGGTTTGCCTTTTTCAGACACTTGTCAAAATTCCTAATTTTAGGTTGAGGTTAGATGTGGTTAACTTCAAACACTAATAACTCGGCAACAACGCATGCAATCCGGAAACGGATTGCCCCAAACAACTCCCCATAAAGAGACCTTTCCAATGATACGATGGTTTGCCTTTGTCAGACACTTTTCAAAAATCCCAATTTTAGGTTGAGGTTAGATGTGGTTAACTTCAAACGCTAATAACACGGCAACAACGCATGCAATCTGGAAACGGATTTCCCAAAACAACTC
>NW_023365771.1:3102-6903 GCF_000003815.2 Branchiostoma floridae
TACCTTGGTCATTCCTTGGCAATACCTTGGTCATACCCTGGTCATACCTTAATCATAGCTTGGACATACCTTGGACATACCTTGGTCTTACCTTGGCCATACCTTGGTCATATCTTGGTCATACCTTGGTCATACCTTGGTCTTACCTTGGTCATACCTTGGTCATACCTTGGCCATACCTTGGTAATACCTTGGTCATACCTTGGTCATACCTTGGTCATACCTTGGTCTTACTTTGGTCATACCTTGGTCATACCTTGGTCATACCTTAATCATACCTTGGACATACCTTGGCCATACCTTGGTCATACCTTGGCCATACCTTGGCCATACCTCGGTCATACCTTGGCCATACCTTGGTCATACCTTGGTCATACCTTGGTCATACCTTGGTCATACCTTAGCCATACCTTTGCAATACCTTGGTCATACCTTGGTCATACCTTGGCCATACCTTGGTCATACCTTGGTCATACGTAGTATAAGTATCAAATCCAAAAAGCTACGGGCCCGAGGGCACACTTCTTTCCCAAACGAGTTACCCCAGCATGGAATAAACTCTCACAGAGCACAGTTAATAGCAAGTCAGTGAAAGAGTTCAAGACAAGACTGGGGCAGGAATGGGGACTGCACCCAGACAGACATGAGTACCACTTCTCTTACTGATGCTACCACCGCCACAACTAGGACAGCCTTATTACCCGCAAGGGTATCGACTGGCTGTGGCTCAAGGTAAAGATTCAAGGTAAAGATACCTTGGTCATACCTTAATCATACCTTGGACATACCTTGGTCATACCTTGGTCATACCTTGGCCATACCTTGGTCATATCTTGGTCATACCTTGGCCCTACCTTGGCCATACCTTGGTCATACCGTGGTTATACATTGGTCATACCTTCGTCATACCTTGCAATTGGCCAAACCTTAGTCATACCTTGGCCATACCTTGGCCATACCTTGGCCATACCATGGCCATACCTTGGTCATACCTTGATCCTACCTCGGTCATACCTTGGTCATACCTTGGTCATACCTTGGCCATACCTTGGTCATACCTTGGTCATACCTTAGTCATACCTTGGCCATACCTAGGTCATACATTGGATCATACCTTGGCCATACCTTGGTCATACTTTGGTCATACCTTAGCCATACCTTGGTCATACCTTGGACATACCTTGGTTATACCTTGGACATACCTTGGCCATACCTTGGTCATACCTTGGCCATACCTTGGTCATATCTTGGTCATACCTTGGTCATACCATGGCCATACCTTGGCCATACCTTGGCCATACCTTGGCCATACCTTGGTCATACCTTGGTCATACCTTGGTCATACCTTGGTCATACCTTGGTCATACCTTGGTCATACCTTGGTCATACCTTTGATCATACCTTGGCCAGACCTTGGTCATACCTTGGCAATACCTTGGTCATACCTTGGTCATACCTTGGAAATACCTTGGTCATACCTTGGACATACCTTGGCCATACCTTGGTCATACCTTGGCAATACCTTGGCCATACCTTGGTCATACCTTGGCAATACCTTGGTCATACCTTGGTCATACCTTGGTCATACCTAGGTCATACCTTGGTCATACCTTGCTTATTGTTAGGCATGTACGGGGTTCCCCCCATTGTTCTTGCAAAAACGCCGGCCAGGTGACATGTACCCCTGGATAAATAAATAAACAAACAATAAACAAACAATACCTTTGCCATACCTTGAACATACCTTGGTCATACGTTGGTCATACCTTGGTCATACCTTGGCCATAATTTGATTATACCTTGGTCATTCCTTGGTCATGTTACGCAATTCAGCGCCTTAGGGCCCTGCTATGTATTTAGAGGTTGTTGAAACAATCAATAAATAAACGTTATACCTTGGGCATACCTTGGTCATACCTTGGTCATACCTTGGTCAAACCTTGGTCATACCTTGGTCATACCTTGGCCATGCATTTCCCAAAATCTTGGTCATACCTTGGTCATACCTTGGTCATACCTTGGTCATACCTTGGTCATACCTTGGTCATACCTTGGTCATACCTTCGCTATACCTTGGTCATACCTTGGCCATACGTTGGTCATACCTTTGTCATATCTTGGTTCATACCTTGGCCATACCTTGGACATACCTTGGCCATACCTTTGTCATACCTTGGCCATACCTTGGCCATACCTTGGTCATGACTTGGCCATACCTTGGTCATACGTTGGTCATACCTTGGTCATGCCTTGGTCATACCTTGGTCATACCTTGGCAATACCTTGGCCATACATTGGTTATACCTTGGCCATACCTTGGCCATACCTTGGTCATGATTTGGCCATACCTTGGTCATACCTTGGTCATACCTTGGTCATACCTTGGTCATACCTTGGCAATACATTGGTCATACCCTGGCCAAACCTTGGCCATACCGGTCACGGAAGAACCGGGGTGTGCAATCCGTTTTGAAATCGGGTGCTTACTTGCCGAGATATGACTTAAGCACTAACCGAGTTAGGGTTAGGGTTAGGGTAGTGCTTAGAGGCAACATTGCTAAGAGTGTATTCTAGGCGGTCAAACTTGGTATCATTGCAAAGGTATGTTGGTACAGATTTGTAATCTGCAAACCGTTTTGAAATCGGGTGCTTACTTGCCGAGATATGACTTAAGCACTAACCGCTAGGGTTAGGGTTAGGGTTAGGGTAGTGCTTAGAGGCAACATTGCTAAGAGTGTATTCTAGGCGGTCAAATTTGGTATCATTACAAAGGTATGTTGGTACAGATTTGTAATCTGCAAACCGTTTTGAAATCGGGTGCTTACTTGCCGAGATATGACTTAAGCACTAACCGCTAGGGTTAGGGTTAGGGTTAGGGTTAGGGTTAGGGTAGTGCTTAGAGGCAACATTGCTAAGAGTGTATTCTAGGCGGTCAAACTTGGTATCATTACAAAGGTATGTTGGTACAGATTTGTAATCTGCAAACCGTTTTGAAATCGGGTGCTTACTTGCCGAGATATGACTTAAGCACTAACCGCTAGGGTTAGGGTTAGGGTTAGGGTAGTGCTTAGAGGCAACATTGCTAAGAGTGTATTCTAGGCGGTCAAATTTGGTATCATTACAAAGGTATGTTGGTACAGATTTGTAATCTGCAAACCGTTTTGAAATCGGGTGCTTACTTGCCGAGATATGACTTAAGCACTAACCGCTAGGTTTAGGGTTAGGGTTAGGGTTAGGGTTAGGGTAGTGCTTAGAGGCAACATTGCTAAGAGTGTATTCTAGGCGGTCAAACTTGGTATCATTACAAAGGTATGTTGGTACAGATTTGTAATCTGCAAACCGTTTTGAAATCGGGTGCTTACTTGCCGAGATATGACTTAAGCACTAACCGTTAGGGTTAGGGTTAGGGTAGTGCTTAGAGGCAACATTGCTAAGAGTGTATACTAGGCGGTCAAACTTGATGTCATTACAAAGGTATGTTGGTACAGATTTGTAATCTGCAAACCGTTTTGAAATCGGGTGCTTACTTGCCGAGATATGACTTAAGCACTAACCGCTAGGGTTAGGGTTAGGGTTAGGGTAGTGCTTAGAGGCAACATTGCTAAGAGTGTATTCTAGGCGGTCAAACTTGGTATCATTACAAAGGTATGTTGGTACAGATTTGTAATCTGCAAACCGTTTTGAAATCGGGTGCTTACTTGCCGAGATATGACTTAAGCACTAACCGCTATGGTTAGGGTTAGGGTTAGGGTAGTGCTTAGAGGCAACATTGCTAAGACCAAAGCAGTAGTTGGCGACGAA
>NW_023365771.1:7866-10935 GCF_000003815.2 Branchiostoma floridae
TGCAAACCGTTGGGTGCTTACTTCCCGAGATATGACTCCAGCACTAACCACTAGGGTTACGGTTACGGTTAGGGTTAGGGTAGTGCTTAGAGGCAACATTGCTAAGAGTGTATTCTAGTTGGTCAAACTTGGTATCATTACAAAGGTATGTTGGTACAGATTTGTAATCTGCAAACCGTTTTGAAATCGGGTGCTTACTTGCCGAGATATGACTTAAGCACTAACCGCTAGGGTTAGGGTTAGGGTTAGGGTAGTGCTTAGAGGCAACATTGCTAAGAGTGTATTCTAGGCGGTCAAACTTGGTATCATTACAAAGGTATGTTGGTACAGATTTGTAATCTGCAAACCGTTTTGAAATCGGGTGCTTACTTGCCGAGATATGACTTAAGCACTAACCGCTAGGGTTAGGGTTAGAGTTAGGGTTAGGGTAGTGCTTAGAGGCAACATTGCTAAGAGTGTATTCTAGGCGGTCAAACTTGGTATCATTACAAAGGTATGTTGGTACAGATTTGTAATCTGCAAACCGTTTTGAAATCGGGTGCTTACTTGCCGAGATATGACTTAAGCACTAACCGCTAGGGTTAGGGTTAGGGTTAGGGTAGTGCTTAGAGGCAACATTGCTAAGAGTGTATTCTAGGCGATCGAACTTGGTATCATTACAAAGGTATGTTGGTACAGATTTGTAATCTGCAAACCGTTTTGAAATCGGGTGCTTACTTGCCGAGATATGACTTAAGCACTAACCGCTAGGGTTAGGGTTAGGGTAGTGCTTAGAGGCAACATTGCTAAGACTGTATTCTAGGCGGTCAAACTTGGTATCATTACAAAGGTATGTTGATAAAGATTTGTAATCTGCAAACCGTTTTGAAATCGGGTGCTTACTTGCCGAGATATGACTTAAGCACTAACCGCTAGGGTTAGGGTTAGGGTTAGGGTTAGGGTAGTGCTTAGAGGCAACATTGCTAAGAGTGTATTCTAGGCGGTCAAACTTGGTATCATTACAAAGGTATGTTGGTACAGATTTGTAATCTGCAAACCGTTTTGAAATCGGGTGCTTACTTGCCGAGATATGACTTAAGCACTAACCGCTAGGGTTAGGGTTAGGGTAGTGCTTAGAGGCAACATTGCTAAGAGTGTATTCTAGGCGGTCAAACTTGGTATCATTACAAAGGTATGTTGGTACAGATTTGTAATCTGCAAACCATTTTGAAATCGGGTGCTTAGTTGCCGAGATATGACTTAAGCACTAACCGCTAGGGTTAGGGTTAGGGTTAGGGTAGTGCTTAGAGGCAACGTTGCTAAGAGTGTATTCTAGGCGGTCAAACTTGGTATCATTACAAAGGTATGTTGGTACAGATTTGTAATCTGCAAACCGTTTTGAAATCGGGTGCTTACTTGCCGAGATATGACTTAAGCACTAACCGCTAGGGTTAGGGTTAGGGTTAGGGTAGTGCTTAGAGGCAACATTGCTAAGAGTGTATTCTAGGCGGTAAAACTTGGTATCATTACAAAGGTATGTTGGTACAGATTTGTAATCTGCAAACCGTTTTGAAATCGGGTGCTTACTTGCCGAGATATGACTTAAGCACTAACCGCTAGGGTTAGGGTTAGGGTAGTGCTTAGAGGCAACATTGCTAAGAGTGTATTCTAGGCGGTCAAACTTGGTATCTTTTCAAAGGTATGTTGGTACAGATTTGTAATCTGCAAACCGTTTTGAAATCGGGTGCTTACTTGCCGAGATATGACTTAAGCACTAACCGCTAGGGTTAGGGTTAGGGTTAGGGTAGCGCTTAGAGGCAACATTGCTAAGAGTGTATTCTAGGCGGTCAAACTTGGTACCATTACAATGGTATGTTGATACAGATTTGTAATCTGCAAACCGTTTTGAAATCGGGTGCTTACTTGCCGAGATATGACTTAAGCACTAACCGCTAGGGTTACGGTTAGGGTTAGGGTAGTGCTTAGAGGCAACATTGCTAAGAGTGTATTCTAGGCGGTCAAACTTGGTATCATTATATTTCAGCCATACCATAGGTATGGTGAAATATATTGTATTCGTAATGTTTCTTTCTTTCTTTCTTTCTCCTGTCAAATCTTCAAATCGAATCAACTCCGCCATTTTTTAACCGATTGACTTGAAATTTGGCACAATGGTAGAGTAAGCCAATACCCCTAGGTGATTTTTTCATTTTTTTCATATCTGCCTTTAAAATGATTTTATTGAGGTTTTTGTCAATTTTTATGTATATTTCGGGCTCCTGTACCCTGGTATTACAGCCGAATGACATAAAATTTGGTACAGAGGTGCCTTGATCATATGCTCACCTAGATTCAATAACAGTTTTGGCAGACGGTACAAAGAAATGCTTAATTTTGCGATTTTTGGCCATTTTTTGACCAAAAAAGGACATTTTTGGCTCCCGTAGCCTCGTTTTACAACCAAATGATCTGAAATTTGGTATAAAAGTGCCCTTCAATTGTGTGCACATAAATTCAATAAAAGTTTTCCCATACGGTACAACAAAATGCTTAATTTTGCGATTTTATGGCCATTTTTTGACAAAATTTGGACATTTTTGGCTCCTGTTCCCTCGATTTACAACCTAATGACCCGTAAATTGGTAAAGGGGTGCTCTAGATATCTATTCAAATGACCCATGTATAATTTTTGGCATGGACCACTTTAAAATGATATATTTGGGATTTTTTTGGTCATTTTCCAATGGCCAAAGGGGCCAACGACCTCAAGGCCTATTGTTGCATGATGGAGATGGCTGAAATATGCTGTATTTGCTCTCAAGCAAATGTCGGCCTTTCTAGTTACAAAGGTATGTTGGTACAGATTTGTAATCTGCAAACCGTTTTGAAATCGGGTGCTTACTTGCCGAGATTTGACTTAAGCACTAACCGCTAGGGTTAGGGTTAGGGTTAGGGTAGTGCTTAGAGGCAACATTGCTAAGAGTGTATTCTAGGCGGTCAAACTTGGTATCATTACAAAGGTATGTTGGTACAGATTTGTAATCTGCAAACCGTTTGAAATCGGGTGCTTACTTTACTGTGTTGGATACA
>NW_023365771.1:10977-12796 GCF_000003815.2 Branchiostoma floridae
ATGACTTAAGCACTAACCGCTAGGGTTAGGGTAGTGCTTATAGGCAACATTGCTAAGAGTGTATTCTAGGCGGTCAAACTTGGTATCATTACAAAGGTATGTTGGTACAGATTTGTAATCTGCAAACCGTTTTGAAATCGGATGCTTACTTGCCGAGATATGACTTAAGCACTAACCGCTAGGGTTAGGGTTAGGTTTAGGGTAGTGCTTAGAGGCAACATTGCTAAGAGTGTATTCTAGGCGGTCAAACTTGGTATCATTACAAAGGTATGTTCGTACAGATTTGTAATCTGCAAACCGTTTTGAAATCGGATGCTTATTTGCCGAGATATGACTTAAGCACTAAACACTAGGGTTAGGGTTACGGTTAGGGTAGTGCTTAGAGGCAACATTGCTAAGAGTGTATTCTAGGTAGTCAATCTTGGTATCATTACAAAGGTATGTTGGTACAGATTTTTAAACTTCAAATCATTTTGAAATCGGATGCTTACTTGCCGAGATATGACTTAAGCACTAACCGCTAGGGTTAGGGTTAGGGTTTGGGTAGTGCTTGGAGGCAACATTGCTAAGAGTGTATTCTAGGCGGTCAAACTTGGTATCACTACAAAGGTATGTTGGTACAGATTTGTAATCTGCAAACCGTTTTGAAATCGGGTGCTTACTTGCCGAGATATGACTTAAGCACTAACCTCTAGGGTTAGTGTTTGGGTTAGGGTAGTGCTTAGTTGCAACATTGCTAAGAGTGTATTTTAGGCGGTCAAACTTGGTATCATTACAAAGGTATGTTGGTACAGATTTTTAATCTGTAAACCGTTTTAAAATCGGGTGCTTACTTGCCGAGATATGACTTAAGCACTAACCGCTAGGGTTAGGGTAGTGCTTAGAGGCAACATTGCTAAGAGTGTATTCTAGGCGGTCAAACTTGGTATCATTACAAAGGTATGTTGGTACAGATTTGTAATCTGCAAACCGTTTTGAAATCGGGTGCTTACTTGCCGAGATATGACTTAAGCACTAACCGCTAGGGTTAGGGTTAGGGTTAGGGTAGTGCTTAGAGGCAACATTGCTAAGAGTGTAATCTAGCCGGTCAAACTTGGTATCATTACAAAGGTATGTTGGTAGAGATTTGTAATCTGCAAACCGTTTTGAAATCGGATGCTTACTTGCCGAGATATGACTTAAGCACTAACCGCTAGGGTTAGGGTTAGGGTTAGGGTAGTGCTTAGAGGCAACATTGCTAAGAGTGTATTCTAGGCGCTCAAACTTGGTATCATTACAAAGGTATGTTGGTACAGATTTGTAATCTGCAAACCGTTTTGAAATCGGGTGCTTACTTGCCGAGATATGACTTAAGCACTAACCGCTAGGGTTAGGGTAGTGCTTAGAGGCAACATTGCTAAGAGTGTATTCTAGGCGGTCAAACTTGGTATCATTACAAAGGTATGTTGGTACAGATTTGTAATCTGCAAACCGTTTTGAAATCGGATGCTTACTTGCCGACATATGACTTAAGCACTAACCGCTAGGGTTAGGGTTAGGTTTAGGGTAGTGCTTAGAGGCAACATTGCTAAGAGTGTATTCTAGGCGGTCAAACTTGGTATCATTACAAAGATATGTTGGTAGAGATTTGTAATCTGCAAACCGTTTTGAAATCGGATGCTTACTTGCCGAGATATGACTTAAGCACTAAACACTAGGGTTAGGGTTAGGGTTAGGGTAGTGCTTAGAGGCAACATTGCTAAGAGTGTATTCTAGGTAGTCAAACTTGGTATCATTACAAAGGTATGTTGGTACAGATTTTTAAACTTCAAATCATTTT
>NW_023365771.1:12896-14519 GCF_000003815.2 Branchiostoma floridae
CTTAGAGGCAACATTGCTGAGAGTGTATTCTAGGTGGTCAAACTTGGTATCATTACAAAGGTATGTTGGTACAGATTTGTAATCTGCAAACCGTTTTGAAATCGGGTGCTTACTTGCCGAGATATGACTTAAGCACTAACCGCTAGGGTTAGGGTAGTGCTTAGAGGCAACATTGCTAAGAGTGTATTCTAGGCGGTCAAACTTGGTATCATTACAAAGGTATGTTGGTACAGATTTGTAATCTGCAAACCGTTTTGAAATCGGATGCTTACTTGTCGAGATATGACTTAAGCACTAACCGCTAGGGTTAGGGTTGGTGTTAGGGTAGGGCTTAGAGGCAACATTGCTAAGAGTGTATCTTAGACGGTCAAACTTGGTATCATTACAAAGGTATGTTGGTACAGATTTGTAATCTGCAAACCGTTTTGAAATCGGATGCTTACTTGCCGAGATATGACTTAAGCACTAACCGCTAGGGTTAGGGTTAGGGTTAGGGTAGTGCTTAGAGGCAACATTGCTAAGAGTGTATTCTAGGCGGTCAAACTTGGTATCATTACAAAGGTATGTTGGTACAGATTTGTAATCTGCATACCGTTTTGAAATCGAGTGCTTACTTGCCGAGATATGACTTAAGCACTAACCGCTAGGGTTAGGGTAGTGCTTAGAGGCAACATTGCTAAGAGTGTATTCTAGGCGGTCAAACTTGGTATCATTACAAAGGTATGTTGGTACAGATTTGTAATCTGCAAACCGTTTTGAAATCGGATGCTTACTTGCCGAGATATGACTTAAGCACTAACCGCTAGGGTTAGGGTTAGGTTTAGGGTAGTGCTTAGAGGCAACATTGCTAAGAGTGTATTCTAGGCGGTCAAACTTGGTATCATTACAAAGGTATGTTCGTACAGATTTGTACTCTGCAAACCGTTTTGAAATCGGATGCTTATTTGCCGAGATATGACTTAAGCACTAAACACTAGGGTTAGGGTTACGGTTAGGGTAGTGCTTAGAGGCAACATTGCTAAGAGTGTATTCTAGGTAGTCAATCTTGGTATCATTACAAAGGTATGTTGGTACAGATTTTTAAACTTCAAATCATTTTGAAATCGGATGCTTACTTGCCGAGATATGACTTAAGCACTAACCGCTAGGGTTAGGGTTAGGGTAGTGCTTAGAGGCAACATTGCTAAGAGTGTATTCTAGGCGGTCAAACTTGGTATCACTACAAAGGTATGTTGGTAGAGATTTGTAATCAGCAAACCGTTCTGAAGTCGGGTGCTTACTTGCCGAGATATGACTTAAGCACTAACCGCTAGGGTTAGGGTTAGGGTTTGGGTAGTGCTTGGAGGCAACATTGCTAAGAGTGTATTCTAGGCGGTCAAACTTGGTATCACTACAAAGGTATGTTGGTACAGATTTGTAATCTGCAAACCGTTTTGAAATCGGATGCTTACTTGCCGAGATATGACTTAAGCACTAACCTCTAGGGTTAGTGTTTGGGTTAGGGTAGTGCTTAGTTGCAACATTGCTAAGAGTGTAATCTAGGCGGTCAAACTTGGTATCATTACAAAGGTATGTTGGTACAGATTTGTAATCTGCAAACCGTTTTGAAATCGGGTGCTTACT
>NW_023365771.1:14619-17569 GCF_000003815.2 Branchiostoma floridae
GGTTAGGGTAGTGCTTAGAGGCAACATTGCTAAGAGTGTATTCTAGGCGGTCAAACTTGGTATCATTACAAAGGTATGTTGGTACAGATTTGTAATCTGCAAACCGTTTTGAAATCGGGTGCTTACTTGCCGAGATATGACTTAAGCACTAACCACTAGGGTTAGGGTTAGGGTTAGGGTAGTGCTTAGAGGCAACATTGCTAAGAGTGTATTCTAGGTAGTCAATCTTGGTATCATTACAAAGGTATGTTGGTACAGATTTTTAAACTTCAAATCATTTTGAAATCGGATGCTTACTTGCCGAGATATGACTTAACACCCATTCTCAGTTAACGTGTGCAAATGCTGTCGCAAGAAAATATTGGGCTTTCATATTATCAAAATACACATTGACTACGTCTTTGCTAGTTGTTACTGACGTATGAACCCCGGAAATATTATATGCTATGTTTTTACCATCATAGGTAGTCATGTTTTGATCGTTCAGGGCAGCTTTTTGCATTGAAACAGTCCAAAAACGCCTGTCGCAAATCATACACTCGACCGAACCACCTCATTTTTTGTTAATAAATATGGTCACTGGCTTTACTTCCGATTATTAATTATACACTGTAATCAGACCAACAAAAACAGGCGGAGGAGTTTGTCCGTCTTGCACTAATATAACATCTGGGTCCATTTTAAAACTGTCTCCAGTTTTTGAGGTTACCTTCGTTACCGACACAGACAAGGGCAGAAATCACAGAGAAAGAAACAATTTCTATATCCTTTTTATGCTATTCGGTCGACTAGCATGTATTTTATTTCATCAAAGATACTTGTGAGGCAGCAAACCCTTGATAATGGAAAAATTGACACATCTTTTGAGAGTATTGCCTGTGGCCACTTTTAAAGGTTACCTTCGTTACCATGCTCAGTACAAGTTGTAGATGATATAGCCTTACCCTACCTTTTATGTGGAAAGACCATCCCCAGATAGCTACGTACCCACTGCATTTTTAATCCAGCGGCGAACTAATAATATTTTTTTCATTAATATATGCCAGAATGTTACCTTACGTTACCATGTTACCTACGTTACCGTTTTACCTTAGAATATACGATATCGGACATACGGCGATATGTACAAGGTAATCAGGATTAAAGGTTATGAAGCAACTCGGAGGTCAGCCTCGTTCTGGATAACTTCCTTTAAAACGCAGTGGTGAGCTGCTTTTGTGCAGTGTGAGTGGAAGAAAGGTGAGATATCCAATATTTTGCATCATCTGACATTTTCAAAGGTAGGGTAGTAATATTGATATATCAAGGGCCAATTATGAAGCTTGTGAGCTGTCTTTTAAGCCGTACCTTACTTTAGAACGTGCATAGATGGGTAAACATCCTGGGAAGGACGATAATTAGAAAAGATGGCATTGGTAACGGAGGTAACCACCAGTAACGGAGGTAACCATGCTGTTTAACTGGGCGTTTTTGCATCGGAAGGAATTATAGCAAGCAATATTTAACGATCCCACAGACAAGTTGATAACTTCAATGTAATATCATTAGGTGTAGTATGTTTCAGGGTGCTTTGAATTAGTCAAAAGAGTGAAATATGCTCTAAAACTGAGCCTGTTGACCACCGTGATACCAACGCACACTTCACGTACATTTACCTACCGTTTATAGTCTCATCATATGTATGAATATATTAGAGTAGGTAAAAACAGATCACTAGTTTGTTGCAAACAATATTACGCAGTTGTTTGCAAATGTTACCTTTCTTGTTTTATTTTCAATAGTGTTCATTTTTAAGTAGAAGATGGGCAAGACTAGAGCAGAGATTCAGTGGGCATACAGAGAAAGAAAGAAGGCAAAGGATGGAGAACAGTACAAAGCAAAGGAGGCCGCACGTGTCAAGAAACACTACAAACCGGCAGTTTCGTTTAGTCATGAAGCCAGGGAGAGAAGAAATGCACAAGCAAGAGAAAAGATGAGAAGGTACAGGGCCCGGAAACAGGTAGCAAAAGTAACTATCAAGATGGATTTCAAGAAGAACAAAGCAGCATTACTTCAAAAGAGAGTTAACTTAGGTGTCCATTTGGACACATATAGCGTACCTGGCATCACAATCACATTGTATGCCTGCTGTTTGCGTAGAGGAATTGTCAAAATTCTATTTTTTTCTTAAGTGCTCAAGTTGCTGTTGCTTACGTGACAAGTGTGTTACCTTCGTTACCATTATTTGCTAGTATTTATCTAGAACGTAGTTGTAAATACATTCCAGCCGTTTTCACCACTGTAAAGTGTAATTTGTACCACTACTTTTCAATACAAGAATAATGAATTATTGTAAAATTTGACTTCACAGCGAGAAAGTTAATGTTGTGCATTTCGTACTTTCAGAAATTGGCCACTGTCAGTCTTTAAATATGTGATAATTTTTCTCTAAAACTGAACATGGCTGTTGAATTATACTTACCGGGGGACTCGTTTGATGGTTCTTGTTGAGAAAAAACAATGAAACGATATCTTGTAATAAATAATTCATGCTGGGAACGTTATCATTGTGTCAAACTACTTTTTTGAGGGCACTCTTTTGAAAGTGACATGGTTAAGTAAAATATTCGATATTTCAAAAACTAGAAGAGTTAGGACATTGCCAAAGCTGTCTGATGTAGTCAACAATGTAGGGAACAAGTTAGGACCATGGGAAAAACACGGCGAACAACTTCATTTTTTGTCACTTTCTACCTCCAATTGCACACGTTAACTGAGAATGGGTGTTAAGCACTAACCGCTAGGGTTAGGGTAAGGGTTAGGGTAGTGCTTAGAGGCAACCATTGCTAAGAGTGTATTCTAGGCGGTCAAACTTGGTATCATTACAAAGGTATGTCGGTACAGATTTGTAATCTGCAAACCGTTTTGAAATCGGGTGCTTACTTGCCGAGATATGACTTAAGCACTAACC
>NW_023365771.1:18187-19255 GCF_000003815.2 Branchiostoma floridae
GATTTGTAAACTGCAAAGAATTTTGAAATCGGATGCTTACTTGCCGAGATATGACTTAAGCACTAACCGCTAGGGTTAGGGTTGGTGTTAGGGTAGTGCTTAGAGGCAACATTGCTAAGAGTATATTTTAGGCGGTCAAACTTGGTATCATTACAAAGGTATGTTGGTACAGATTTGTAATCTGCAAACCGTTTTGAAATCGGATGCTTACTTGCCGAGATATGACTTAAGCACTAACCGCTAGGGTTAGGGTCAGGTTTAGGGTAGTGCTTAGAGGCAACATTGCTAAGAGTGTATTCTAGGCGGTCAAACTTGGTATCATTACAAAGGTATGTTGGTAGAGATTTGTAATCTGCAAACCGTTTTGAAATTGGGTGCTTACTTGCCGAGATATGACTTAAGCACTAACCGCTATGGTTAGGGTTAGGGTTAGGGTAGTGCTTAGAGGCAACATTGCTAAGAGTGTATTCTAGGCGGTCAAACTTGGTATCATTACAAAGGTATGTTGGTACAGATTTGTAAACTGCAAATCAGTTTGAAATCGGATGCTTACTTGCCGAGATATGACTTAAGCACTAACCGCTAGGGTTAGGGTTAGGGTTAGGGTAGTGCTTAGAGGCAACATTGCTAAGAGTGTATTCTAGGTAGTCAATCTTGGTATCATTACAAAGGTATGTTGGTACAGATTTTTAAACTTCAAATCATTTTGAAATCGGATGCTTACTTGCCGAGATATGACTTAAGCACTAACCGCTAGGGTTAGGGTTAGGGTTAGGGTAGTGCTTAGAGGCAACATTGCTAAGAGTGTATTCTAGGTAGTCAATCTTGGTATCATTACAAAGGTATGTTGGTACAGATTTTTAAACTTCAAATCATTTTGAAATCGGATGCTTACTTGCCGAGATATGACTTAAGCACTAACCGCTAGGGTTAGGGTTAGGGTTAGGGTAGTGCTTAGAGGCAACATTGCTAAGAGTGTATTCTAGGCGGTCAAACTTGGAATTATTACAAAGGTATGTTGGTAGAGATTTGTAATCTGCAAACCTTTTAAAATCGGGTGCTTACTTG
>NW_023365771.1:20619-22072 GCF_000003815.2 Branchiostoma floridae
GCTAGGGTTAGGGTTAGGGTTAGTTTAGTGCTTAGAGGCAACATTGCTAAGAGTGTATTCTAGGCGGTCAAACTTGGTATCATTACAAAGGTATGTTGGTACAGATTTGTAATCTGCAAACCGTTTTGAAATCGGATGCTTACTTGCCGAGATATGACTTAAGCACTAACCGCTAGGGTTAGGGTTGGGGTTAGGGTAGTGCTTAGAGGCAACATTGCTAAGAGTGTATTCTAGGCGGTCAAACTTGGTATCATTACAAAGGTATGTTGGTACAGATTTGTAATCTGCAAACCGTTTTGAAATCGGATGCTTACTTGCCGAGATATGACTTAAGCACTAACCGCTAGGGTTAGGGTTAGGTTTAGGGTAGTGCTTAGAGGCAACATTGCTAAGAGTGTATTCTAGGCGTTCAAACTTGGTATCATTACAAATGTATGTTGGTAGAGATTTGTAATCTGCAAACCGTTTTGAAATCGGATGCTTACTTGCCGAGATATGACTTAAGCACTAACCGCTAGGGTTAGGGTTAGGGTTAGGGTAGTGCTTAGAGGCAACATTGCTAAGAGTGTATTCTAGGCGGTCAAACTTGGTATCATTACAAAGGTATGTTGGTACAGATTTGTAATCTGCAAACCGTTTTGAAATCGGATGCTTACTTGCCGAGATATGACTTAAGCACTAACCGCTAGGGTTAGGGTTGGTGTTAGGGTAGTGCTTAGAGGCAACATTGCTAAGAGTGTATTCTAGGCGGTCAAACTTGGAATTATTACAAAGGTATGTTGGTAGAGATTTGTAATCTGCAAACCGTTTTAAAATCGGGTGCTTACTTGCCGAGATATGACTTATGCACTAACCGCTAGGGTTGGGGTTAGGGAAGTGCTTAGAAGGAACATTGCTAAGAGTGTATTCTAGGCGGTCAAACTTGGAATTATTACAAAAGTATGTTGGTAGAGATTTGTAATCTGCAATCCGTTTTAAAATCGGGTGCTTACTTGCCGAGATATGACTTAAGCACTAACCGCTAGGGTTAGGGTAGTGCTTAGAGGCAACATTGCTAAGAGTGTATTCTAGGTAGTCAATCTTGGTATCATTACAAAGGTATGTTGGTACAGATTTTTAAACTTCAAATCATTTTGAAATCGGATGCTTACTTGCCGAGATATGACTTAAGCACTAACCGCTAGGGTTAGGGTTAGGGTTAGGGTAGTGCTTAGAGGCAACATTGCTAAGAGTGTATTCTAGGCGCTCAAACTTGGTATCATTACAAAGGTATGTTGGTACAGATTTGTAATCTGCAAACCGTTTTGAAATCGGGTGCTTACCTGCCGAGATATGACTTAAGCACTAACCGCTAGGGTTAGGGTAGTGCTTAGAGGCAACATTGCTAAGAGTGTATTCTAGGCGGTCAAACTTGGTATCATTACAAAGGTATGTTGGTACAGATTTGTAATCT
>NW_023365771.1:22854-25853 GCF_000003815.2 Branchiostoma floridae
TCATCATTCAAGGTATGTTGGTACAGATTTGTAATCTGCAAACCAGTTTTGAAATCGGGTGCTTACTTGCCGAGATATGACTTAAGCACTAACCGCTAGGGTTAGGGTAGTGCTTAGAGGCAACATTGCTAAGAGTGTATTCTAGGCGGTCAAACTTGGTATCATTACAAAGGTATGTTGGTACAGATTTGTAATCTGCAAACCGGTTTGAAATCGGGTGCTTACTTGCCGAGATATGACTTAAGCGCTAACCGCTAGGGTTAGGGTTAGGGTAAGGGTAGTGCTTGGAGGCAACATTGCTAAGAGTGTATTCTAGGCGGTCAAACTTGGTATCATTACAAAGGTATGTTGGTAGAGATTTGTAATCTGCAAACAGTTTTCAGATCGGATGCTTACTTGCCGAGATATGGCTTAAGCACTAACCGTTGGGTTAGGGTTAGGGTTAGGGTAGTGCTTAGAGGCAACATTGCTAAGAGTGTATTCTAGGTAGTCAAATTTGGTATCATTACAAAGGTATGTTGGTACAGATTTTTAAACTTCAAATCATTTTGAAATCGGATGCTTACTTGCCGAGATATGACTTAAGCACTAACCGCTAGGGTTAGGGTTAGGGTAGTGCTTAGAGGCAACATTGCTAAGAGTGTATTCTAGGCGGTCAAACTTGGTATCATTACAAAGGTATGTTGGTACAGATTTGTAATCTGCAAACAGTTTTCAGATCGGATGCTTACTTGCCGAGATATGACTTAAGAGCGAATGTCTGTAAGGGTCAAACAATGGTGGCACCGGTCAAAAAATAGAATTGGCTCCTTTTTTGCACAGTGATAGTACTTGGTACACAACCCCTCAAAATAGCTTTCTTTCTTCTCAGAACCCCTCGTTGCCATGGCAACAGGCCAAAGAAGTTTGGGGGCCATTTTGCCGGATTTGAGCATTTCAAAAACATGAAAATTGGCCAACTTAAGGGCACTATCACTGAACAGTGCTTTAACTAAACAACAAAGGCAGAATGTGCTGATCAAAGCAATGCCTAAGCCTGTATGAATTAGCAGTAAAGTTAATCTCCTGTAAATTCTAAGGCCCTGGGCAGCCTGAATACAATACACTGTTTTCAGGTTATAAATAATCTGAAATTTTGCCCAACTTCAAAGCACTGAAGGTCCATAAGTATAAAATATTTTCGCTTGCAATTTACTAGAAATAATAACCTACTATAGGGCTATTAGATGAATGCTAGCAAAGTTTGGGTTCTTGTTTTGTTGCTATGCAATCGTCCGTCGAAGTGGGTCAAATTTCATGATTTTGATAATATGTCATTTTGTGCTCTCTTTAAACAATCATAAGTCTCATACCAAAGTTGCTCTGCAATTAAAATCCACATGGATTATAAGCCAATGTATTGTCTATCAAATGCATGTTTGTAAAGTTCGGGTTCTTGTTTCGTTGCTACGTAATTGTCCTTTAAAGTGGGTCATTTTTTATGATTTTGATAAAATACATTATTTTGCATCATCTTCGAACAATCATAACTCACAAGCCAAAATTGTTCTGTAACTAGAATTTACCTGAAATGTAAACCAAGATATTGTTTCTCAAGGTCATGCTTGTAAAGTTTGGGTTCTTGTTTTGTTGCTAAGCAATTGTCCATTAAATTGGGTCAATTTCATGATTTTGATGATATATCATTTTGTGCTCTCTTTGAACTGTCATAAGTCGCAAAGTAAATTTGTTCTGAAATTGAAATTAACAAGGAATACAAACGAATATATTGTCTATCAAATGCTTGTTTGGACAGTTCGAGTTCGGGTATTATAACAGTGAATGTACATGTCCCTGAAAGTAGGTCGTATTCCACTGACTTTTCCACAAATCATGGTCTTGACAACAGTGATACACAGTCTTTGTTTTTATAGAACCGATGTAGCAATGTACTATCACCATGGAAAAAAACATTTGTGGGGATTATATTCTACACAAAGTCATATTTATGTTTAAAGTCAGATTAATCCACACTGAACTTTCAAACATTCTGCTAGTTTTAAAGCTAAGCATGACGTATGACTACAGTCTTGAACATGTTTGCATCCCCACAATATGGCGACTTATTTCTACATTGGAACAAATATCTTAAATCTCTGTGCATCTTTCTTTCACAGTAATGTGACAAACATGTGCATTTTCAACTTCTGCTAACACACTCATTTTCAGCAAGGACATGAACTTCGGTCTTCTTAAATTTTCGCCACATACATGGACTTCCAAAGGCAATCAATTATTGGTGATCGCAAATCAGATTTAGGAATGTTAGTTCGTACAATTTCAATTTCCTTGCCAAATCGCAAGCTTATATGTGTCTCCCAAAAAGGAAGACGTAGATAAACGTCATTCGTTGCTTCATTTTGATCTTTACTGTTGATAGATTCGAACAAAGTTAGGTCAAGATGCTGACCTTCATCATCCTCTGCCGTAATTTGACGTTATCCTGTCAAGCTAATTTCCACACAGACAGACTAGCAGACAAACATCAATCGCCGCCAGGAGTTGGCATTTCAGGCAAACTTCAAGAGCAACCTACTAGGTTCATTCTTGCCCTTGCTTAAAACGAGTATGGTCCATTGAATAGCAGAAACTGAAAAACGCATGTTTTCACATAAATGCTACCGTGAAAAGAAAGATGCACAGAGATTTATGATATTCGTTCCAAATATGTATATACACTGTATAAGCTAAGTCTTCAAGAGTCATATTGTGGGGATGCAAACATGTTCAAGACTGTAGTCATACGTTATGCTTAGCAGTAAAACTAGCAGAATGTTTGAAAGTTCAGAGTGAATTAATCTGACATTAAACATAAATATGACTTTGTGTAGAATATAATCCCTACAAATGTTTTGTTATGGTGATAGTACATTGCTACATCGGTTCTATAAAAACAAAGACTGTGACATGTGTATCACTGTTGTCAAGAACATGAGAAGAATGTATACACCTGAGATAAA
>NW_023365771.1:25953-27796 GCF_000003815.2 Branchiostoma floridae
CTTTCAGGGACATGTACATTCACTGTTATAATACCCGGACTCGAACTGTCCAAACAAGCATTTGATAGACAATATATTCGTTTGTATTCCTTGTTAATTTCAATTTCAGAACAAATTTGCTTTGCGACTTATGACAGTTCAAAGAGAGCACAAAATGATATATCATCAAAATCATGAAATTGACCCAATTAAATGGACAATTGCTTAGCAACAAAACAAGAACCCAAACTTTACAAGCATGACCTTGAGAAACAATATCTTGGTTTACATTTCAGGTAAATTCTAGTTACAGAACAATTTTGGCTTGTGAGTTATGATTGTTCGAAGATGATGCAAAATAATGTATTTTATCAAAATCATAAAAAATGACCCACTTTAAAGGACAATTACGTAGCAACGAAACAAGAACCCGAACTTTACAAACATGCATTTGATAGACAATACATTGGCTTATAATCCATGTGAATTTTAATTACAGAGCAACTTTGGTATGGGACTTATGATTGTTTAAAGAGAGCACAAAATGACATATTATCAAAATCATGAAATTTGACCCATTTCGACGAACAATTGCATAGCAACAAAACAAGAACCCAAACTTTGCTAGCATTCATCTAATAGCCCTATAGTAGGTTATTATTTGTAGTAAATTGTAAGCGAAAATATTTTATACTTATGGACTTTCAGTGCTTTGAAGTTGGGCAAAATTTCAGATTATTTATAACCTGAAAACAGTGTATTGTATTCAGGCTGCCCAGGGCCTTAGAATTTACAGGAGATTAACTTTACTGCTGTTTCATACAAGTTTAGGCATTGCTTTGATCAGCACATTCTGCCTTTGTTGTTTAGTTAAAGCATTGTTCAGTGATAGTGCCCTTAAGTTGGCCAATTTTCATGTTTTTGAAATGCTCAAATCCGGCAAAATGGCCCCCAAACTTCTTTGGCCTGTTGCCATGGCAACGAGGGGTTCTGAGAAGAAAGAAAGCTATTTTGAGGGGTTGTGTACCAAGTACTATCACTGTGCAAAAAAGGAGCCAAATCTATTTTTTGACCGGTGCCACCATTGTTTGACCCTTACAGACATTCGCTCTTAAGCACTAACCGCTAGGGTTAGGGTTAGGGTTAGGGTAAGGGTAGTGCTTGGAGGCAACATTGCTAAGAGTGTATTCTAGGCGGTCAAACTTGGTATCATTACAAAGGTATGTTGGTACAGATTTGTAATCTGCAAACAGTTTTCAGATCGGATGCTTACTTGCCGAGATATGACTTAAGCACTAACCGCTAGGGTTAGGGTTGGTGTTAGGGTAGTGCTTAGAGGCAACATTGCTAAGAGTGTATTCTAGGCGGTCAAACTTGGAATTATTACAAAGGTATGTTGGTACAGATTTGTAATCTGCAAACCGTTTTAAAATCGGGTGCTTACTTGCCGAGATATGACTTATGCACTAACCGCTAGGGTTAGGGTTAGGGTTAGGGTAGTGCTTAGAGGCAACATTGCTAAGAGTGTATTCTAGGCGGTCAAACTTGGTATCATTACAAAGGTATGTTGGTAGAGATTTGTAATCTGCAAACCGTTTTGAAATCGGATGCTTACTTGCCGAGATATGACTTAAGCACTAACCGCTAGGGTTAGGGTTAGGGTTAGGGTAGTGCTTAGAGGCAACATTGCTAAGAGTGTATTCTAGGGGGTCAAACTTGGTATCATTACAAAGGTATGTTGGTACAGATTCGTAATCTGCAAACCGTTTTGAAATCAGGTGCTTACTTGCCGAGATATGACTTAAGCACTAACCGCTAGGGTTAGGTAGCAGCTTAGAGGCAACATTGCTAAGAGTGTATTCTA
>NW_023365771.1:27896-32500 GCF_000003815.2 Branchiostoma floridae
TATGGCCAAGGTATGGCCAAGGTATGACCATGGTATGGCCAAGGTATGACAAAGGTATGAGCAAGGTATGGCCAAGGTATGACCAAGGTATGACCAAGGTATGACCAACGTATGACCAAGGTATGGCCAAGGTATGACCAAGGTATGACCAAGGTATGGCCAAGTCATGACCAAGGTATAGCCAAGGTATGACCAAGTATGGCCAAGGTATGGCCATGGTATGACCAAGGTATGACCAAGGTATGACCCAGGTATGGCCAAGGTATGACCAAGGTATGACCAAGGCATGACCAAGGTATAACCAAGGTATGGCCAAGGTATGGCCAAGGTATGACCAAGGTATGGCTAATAAAGGTATGGCTATGAGTATGGCTAACGTTGCACACCCCAGTCCTTCCGCGACCAATATGGCCAAGGTATGGCCAAAGTATGACCAAGGTGTGGCCAAGGTATGACCAAGGTATTGCCAAGGTATTACCAAGGTAAGACCAATGTATGGCAAAGGTATGACCAAGGTATTACCAAGGTATGACCAAGGTATGACCAAGGTATGGCCAAGGTATGGCCAAGGTATGACCAAGGATTTACCAAGGTATGACCAAGGTATGGCCAAGGTATGGCCAAGGTATGGCCAAGGTATGACCAAGGTATGACCAAGGTATTACCAAGGTATGACCAAGGTATGACCAAGGTATGGCCAAGGTATCTCCAAGGTATGACCAAGGTATGACCAAGGTATGACCATGGTATGGTCAAGGTATGGCCAAGGTATGACCAAGGTATGACCAAGGTATGACCAAGGTATGACCAAGGTATGGCCAAGGTATGGCCAAGGTATGACCAAGGTATGACCAAGGTATGACCAAGGTATGGCCAAGGTATGACCAATGTATGACCAAGTTATGACCCAGGTATGACCAAGGTATGACCAAGGTATGAACAAGGTATTACCAAGGTATGACCAAGGTTTGACCAAGGTATGGCCAAGGTATGGCTATTAAAGGTATGTCTATGACTATGGGTAACGGTGCACCGCCCAGTTCTTCCG
This sequence comes from Branchiostoma floridae, assembly GCF_000003815.2. NCBI lineage: Eukaryota > Metazoa > Chordata > Leptocardii > Amphioxiformes > Branchiostomatidae > Branchiostoma > Branchiostoma floridae. Next base: position 28,945 of record NW_023365771.1, read on the forward strand.
CGACCGGTATGGCCAAAGTATGGCCAAGGTATGACCAAGGTATAGCCAAGGTATGGCCAAGGTATGGCCAAGTCATGACCAAGGTATGGCCAAGGTATTGACAAGGTATGACAAAGGTATGGCCAAGGTATGACCAAGGTATGACCAAGGTATGGCCAAGGTATGACCAATGTATGACCAAGGTATGGCCAATTCATGACCAAGGTATGGCCAAGGTATGGCCAAGGTATGGCCAAGGTATGACCAAGGTATGACCAAGTTAAGACCAAGGTATGGCCAAGGTATGACCAAGGTATAAGCAAAGTATGGCCAAGGTATGGCCATGGTATGACCAAGGTATGACCAAGGTATGACCAAGGTATGGCCAAGGTATGACCAAGGTATGACCAAGGCATGACCAAGGTATGACCAAGGTATGGCCAAGGTATGGCCAAGGTATGGCCAAGGTATGGCTAATAAAGGTATGGCTATGAGTATGGCTAACGTTGCACACCCCAGTCCTTCCGCGACCGATATGGCCAAGGTATGGCTAAAGTATGACCAAGGTATGGCCAAGGTATGACCAAGGTATGGCTAAGGTATTTTTTGGCTAAGGTATCAGTTTTGCCGGTATTTTCAAAAGTCCTAGAGAAATTAGTATACAAGAGAATTCTACAGCACTTAGAAGATAATAACATTCTCCATGAACACCAATATGGCTTCCGTAAACACCTTTCAACATATATGACACTTTTGAAATTAGTAGATAAAATTTCCTCGGCCATAGAAAAGAATGAATTCACCATTGGTGTGTTTCTGGACTTGTCGAAAGCATTCGACACCGTGAACCATAAAATTCTATTAGAAAAACTTAACTGTTATGGCTTTCAAGGATATGTTTTCACATGGCTAAAAGACTATTTATCTAACAGAAAACAGTATGTTTCCAATAATACCTACTCCTCAGATACAAGATCAATTTCCTGTGGCGTCCCTCAAGGTTCTATACTTGGTCCTCTATTATTTCTCATATATATCAACGATTTGGCTTATGTATCTGATGAGCTATATGCACTACTATTTGCAGATGATACTAACTTGTTTTCATCACATTCTGACCTTGATATATTAGTCAGTAAAATGAATAGAGAATTAGACAAAGTAAACAAATGGTTCCAAATTAACAAATTATCCTTAAATGTCAAGAAAACAAATTTCATTATTTTTGCAGGGAAGAAAAAATACAATAAGGAAAATGTTAAAATAGTTATTAATAACACACCAATTAATCAAGTTACGCACACGTGTTTCTTAGGTGTCACCATTGATGACAAACTTACCTGGAAAAAACATATTGACCTTATTTGCAAAAAAATCTATAAAAACATAGGTATTGTCAGAAAAATCGCAATGCTACTATCTTCTAAAACATATATGATATTATACTATAGTTTACTATATCCCTATCTTGCATATTGTAACATTGTATGGGCGAGTACGTACTCCACATCACTTAAACCTCTACTTCTTCTGCAGAAACGCTTCGTCCGAATAGTCTCAAATGTGTCGTATACATTCCCTTCTGCATCTTTGTTTCGTAATTTAAAAGTATTAACTATATATGATATAAACAAACTGCAAAGTTTCCTTTTTGTTCACAAAACAATTAATAGTTCTTCTATACCTAAGCAATTCCAGAACCTTTTCCATCACAATTCAGACCACCATCATTACAATACTAGACAGTCTAACCATTTAAAACAGATACAAGTAAAAACACAACAAAGAAAGTTTTCCATGTTCTTCAAGTGTCCGCAAATCTGGAATAGTTTAAATGAAACCTTACATCATTGTCATTCACAACCCATCTTCAAAAACCTGTTAAAAAAGTCAATATTAGATAATCAAACATTTAATTAATCTCACATTCATTGTCAGTTGTTACATTTCTTTTAATGTTATATTCTTATAACATCATTTCATTCATTTCGCCGTTATGATATTGCATAAGTTATCAATTATTGAACTATTATGATTTATTTCCATTTTGTTAATTGATATAATTCTTTTGGTTACATTATTGTCTAATGTTTAATTTTACACGTCTATTCCATCTTGTTACTTTGGAGGAAGACTTTGTACAAGCCACGAGGCTTTTTCTTCCCCCTTGCACGTACTTTCTTCCTTTAACTTGTTTTATGTTAACTTTTTAAAGATTGTGCAAAATAAATAAAGTCAAAAAAAAGTCAAAAGTCAAGGTATTACCAAGGTATGACCAATGTATGGCAAAGGTATTGCCAAGGTATGACCAAGGTATGACCAAGGTATGACCAAGGTATGACCAAGGTATGGCCAAGGTATGGCCAAGGTATGGCCAAGGTATGACCAAGGTATGACCACGGTATGACCAAGGTATGACCGAGGTATGGCCAAGGTATGACCAAGGTATGACCAAGGTATGACCAAGGTATGGTCAAGGTATAGTCAAGGTATGGCCAAGGTATGACCAAGGTATGACCAAGGTATGACCAAGGTATGGCCAAGGTTTGAGCAAGGTATGGCCAAGGTATGACCAAGGTATAGCTAAGTCATGAGCAAGGTATGGCCAAGGTATGGCCAAGGTATGACCAAGGTATAGCCAAGGTACGGCCAAGGTATGACCAAGGTATGACCAAGGTATGGCCAAGGTATGGCCAAGGTATGGCCAAGGTAAGACCAAGGTATGGCCAAGGTATGACCAAGGTATGACCAAGGTATGAGCAAGGTATGGCCAAGGTATGGCCATGGTATGACCAAGGTATGACCAAGGTATGACCAAGGTATGGCCAAGGTATGACCAAGGTATGACCAAGGCATGACCAAGGGATGACCAAGGTATGGCCAAGGTATGGCCAAGGTATGGCCAAGGTATGGCCAAGGTATGGCTAATAAAGGTATGGCTATGAGTATGGCTAACGTTGCGGTATGGCTAAAGTATGACCAAGGTATGGCCAAGGTATGAGCAAGGTATGGCCAAGGTATGTTCAAGATATGACCAATGTATGGCCAAGGTATTGCCAAGGTATGACCAAGGTATGACCAAGGTATGACCAAGGTATAGCCAAGGTATGGCCAAGGTATGGCCAAGGTATGACCAAGGTATGACCAAGGTATGACCAAGGTATGACCAAGGTATGGCCAAGGTATGACCAAGGTATGACCAAGGCATGACCAAGGTATGACCAAGGTATGGCCAAGGTATCGCCAAGGTATGGCCAAGGTATGGCTAATAAAGGTATGGCTATGACTATGGGTAACGGTGCACAGCCCAGTTCTTCCGCGACCGGTATGGCCAAAGTATAGCCAAGGTATGACCAAGGTATGACCAAGGTATGGCCAAGGTATGGCCAAGGTATGGCCAAGGTACGACCTTTGTATGGCCAAGGTATGACCAAGGTGTAGCCAAGGTATGGCCAAGGTATGGCCAAGTCATGACCAAGGTATGGCCAAGGTATTGCCAAGGTATGACCAAGGCATGGCCAAGGTATGACCAAGGTATGTGATTAGTAGACTAAGCAACTGATAGCCACCTGAAATA
>NW_023365771.1:32600-40795 GCF_000003815.2 Branchiostoma floridae
TTTCTGTGGACAACATAAGACCAGGCATTGTGGATGGATCTCCATGATATTTAGTCGATTGGTAGGGGTCGCAGAAGGGAAGGTCAAGTTCGATGATGACGAATTGTGGTACTGCAGCTGAGGTTCAATTTATAAATTAAATTTTCTTGAAGTGCTAAGAACATGATTCTTTTAATTTGTGGATAGCTCTAGGGACTGGGAGTAAATGGTGTAAGTTTTACCTCCCTAGCAGCTTGTTGAGAACTGCAGTGGCCATTTTATGGCGTACTTTGGAGGAGAATAGCTCAAGCCTAGCTTAATGGATTTTTACTGCGTTTGGACGGTAGATAGTTTAGGTGATGGTTTACATAATAAGATGCATTTCATGCAAGGCTAGTCCTCATTTACTTAATTAATCAGAAAAATATAATGATTCCATTGTCAAAATAGAGCAGAGTACGTTGACCTATATTGATAATTCAACAATATTACCTGAACTTCAGACGTGTGATTTTCGAGCTCCTCAAATGTTGTAATTTTCATCCTTCCAGAGGTCGTATTGAGTCCGAAATTTGTGTCCATAATGTTAATGAAGTAATAGTGAATTCGTAGAAGAGTTATTTCAATCTTTTTATTGGATTGCGGCGCATATTTCGTTAGTTTTCACTCTGCCGCTCACAAGCGCTTGGAACCAAGCGTACAAAATGCCGACGGCGTCACCCCCCCTCCAGAAGGACGCCGGGATCTTCAAACTGCTCCAGTTACCCGAAACATCCACACGCTGGGACGTACATGCAGCATACGTGACGTTTCTACAGGAGTATGTACAAGAACGCGAGATTGCCAAGAAGCTGCCACCTGCCGTGAGGAAAACACACAGATTCAAGAAGAGCGGGGTACAGTTCAAAGAGGTGAGCACGGCATTCCTTTCACACCTTGAGAACCACAGAGACAAGGCTACCGATCCTCTTCATGGACTTGAACACTATACAGTGCAGCACAACACTTCGTGCCTGACTGTGCATATTCCCTGTGAATCAATTGCTTCGTGGAAGTCTGTATGTGAGGCCTATTATGGAGTCAAGGGCACAGACCGAGGTAACAACGGTGTACAGTTTAGCACGATGTTCACAGACGACGATGTGCGACTCGGAACTGAACTTGGCTCGTTACACATAACAGTGTATAACACCAGCAAGCTGGTGATACAAGGATCCTGCTATGTTCTATGGCTAGTGTCCCACTACAACACACTTCAAGGGATGGTTCTGGCCGATATTGCTGAGCACTGCCCAGATGATTCACACAATTGCAAACCTGTAGCAAGCAAACTACAGGAATCCGTCACTGTCTGTGCGGTTTGTAATAAACAAGAAGTTGACGGGGACGTGTGGTTCGGTTGCAGTACCTGTCATAGCTGGACACACTTTGACTGTACCGGGCTAGATGACGCCACCAAAGCAGTTTTGAGGGATACCGAAGAGAAATATCATTGTATAAACTGCCTAGTCCCGCGGGAAGTAACAGCGCCAGCAAACCGTCAGGCAGAAATCACCATACCAGGGCCCCCAATTAACTCCCATTCATCTGGAGCAGGTAACACAATGGTATGTACTGGGCCAACAACGTCGGTCAAGACAAAAGTGGCAGACAAGACAAAAGACAGCGACGCTCCGAATGCAAATGTTAAAACCACTGGAACAAAGGCCCGAATTAGCGATGATCTCAGCACAAAGGAAAGCCGCCTAGAAATGTTGCAAACAGCTGTGTTGCAAATCGAGTCAACATTAGCAAACACAAAGATTCAATCCAGCAAGTTCGAAACACAAGTATCAAGTCAGTTCGACACGCTCATGAAGAAAATTGAGTCTATTGAATCTGTCCCCAAGAACGGCGACACGGAAGTCAAGAAGCTTCGCGAAGAGAACAATAAGTTGCGCAAGAGAGTACAGCAGCTGGAAGAGGTGATTGCTTCAATACAGTCTAACTCTACCGCCATGAAAAAAGACATGAGCGACATGAAGCTTTCAAACGATGTATTCAAGGTGAAAGTGGCCAACCTCAAGGACCAAGTGAAGAGCTTGAATAGCAACGCTCAGACCCACATTGTCACACATGAGCAGGCAAGTGAAGCGTGCAACACTGAACCTATGGAAATAACGTACTCCCTACCGACTAGAAATCGTTTCGCAGCGTTAAGTAATGAAACGTCCGAAGACCCAACTCAAGAAAGACCAGTCGAGCCAAAGGGAACAGCTCGCCCTAATGGAGATACATCATCAGGGATACCCCCGCAAAGTCAGCGTCCCAAACGTGTAGTACTGATAGGGGATTCAAATGCGCAAAAACTGAAGCCAGATCTTTTGTGCCCCCCTTCAGATATGCCGAAGCCCTACTGGTCTCCGAACCTTTACACTGCTCCGACAGTCCTTGAGAAGATTTCCAAGGAAGACACCACACCTAACACAGTGATCCTACACCTCGGCACGAATGACTTGATGGCGAAACCGAAAGAGTCAGTCATCTCAGAGTTTGAAGTGGCAGTGAGTACCACACAGTCGCTATTTCCTGAGGCCGAGGTGGTAATCTCAGCAGTCCCCCCAAGAAGAGATGCAAGCTCCTATCGCCCAAACATCAACAAGGACATTCTCTCTGTGAACCAGCATCTTGAATCCATGTGTAAAACGAACAACTCGCTGCTATATGTCAACCACCCACAACTGTGGAGCGACAACGATTACAACGAGCACATGTTTGAAAAAGACGGGTATCATTAAATCAAGACGGCACGAGAATCCTGGCTTTTAATATAAAGAAGCAGGCCACAAATGCCCTGGGGCTTCCGCCAAGATCTTCACGACGTTCCAGCTATGACAACGCAGGCAAGGCCAAGGCCAACAGAAGTTACCCTTCTCCCCCTCCGCAAGTCGGAAAGAAGGATGACAACCGTCCCCCGCCTAGCAGACGCGGGGCCCCCTTCAGATCTGGTATGCCTGGTGAGTTCCGGCCCAGAAGGAATGGCGGACAAATGAAACCCTTCTCTTCAGATGGGTCTTACAAAAATGGCGGCACGTCTCACAAGCAGCCTATGCCTTCACCAGGTTTATCTCCAAACCGGAGTGAGAACACACATCAGAGGGCGTTCACACCTCCACCGCATGGTGCTAACAACGCCAACGGCCCGGTGAACTTCTGCCCACCCGGTATGCCAAACGGTCCGGTCCCTCCTGCCCCTGCTCCATTCTTCTTCCCGCCCTGGTTCCAAGAATGGCCCTCCCCAGCAGAGGTGTATGGCCGCCCCCCAGCATGTGGAGTACTTCCCCCGTGGCCCAGCCCTCCGCCGTTCCCGTACTTCAACTACCCCAGGAATGGCCCTCCTCCACCTAGGCGAATGGCGGGGCAGTGTTAGCAGTAGACGTCGGACACGCAACCAGCACGGAACATCTTTCGGACTTAATTTGCGACCTCAACTATTTGAATGAATATGTGTATTCCTCAACGGACTCAGATGCCGAGGAGTAGACTATCTTTGAACCCTTGCAAAACTAGAAACTTTGGTATATCCATAGGTTTCTGGAACATTCACGGACTCGGTAAAAAGTTAGAGGATAGTAAGTTTAGAAATGAGCTCAATGGGTTTGACTTCTTTTCCCTTATGGAGACATGGCACACTGGTGAGTTATCTTTCCCTGATTATCTTTATTTTAGTAGCTGTAGAACTAAATCTAAGAAGGCTAAAAGGAATTCGGGTGGCATTCTATTCTTATTCAAAAAAGAATACAGAAATCTAGTCACTAAATTGGAAAACAAAAGCGAAGACATTCTATGGGTTAGATTAGATAAACAGTTATTCAACAGTGACAGAGACATTTATTTAGCGTCTGTGTACATTAGTCCTCAGAGATCAACTATTCATGCAAACAGAACATATGACATTTTTGACATATTGGAAGAAGACATCTCACATTACAGTAATCTTGGGGACATATTGGTGGGGGGTGACTTTAACGCCCGAGTAGGAACCCTGAATGATTATGTCACAGATGACACCCCGATTATCGATTCTAAAATTCTTCCAAAAGACTATAGTTTTGACCACCCCCTCCCTAGATCCAATATGGATGAAACTCAACCAACAGTTTTTGGTAAAAATCTAATAGACCTTTGTATCAATAGCAAAGTTAGAATACTAAACGGGAGAACGCCCGGAGACCTTCTTGGTAAACCAACGTGCTATCAGCCAAAAGGATGTAGTGTAGTAGACTATGTACTAGCTAGCGAGGACATAGTTCTCCGTAAATCAATCTTCTTTCACATTGAAGCATTATCGCCACTCTCCGACCATTGCAAACTCACTCTACTGTTAGAAGGCAACCCAAAACCACTTCAGTCCCAACAAAAGGTAAACAAACTGTCGACAATGCCTTATAGAAGATTTACATGGAATTCAGATTCTAGTGAACAGTTCACCGAAATAATTAACTCAGTATCTTTTTCCTCAAACATTGACAGATTCATCCACAAAAATTACGAGCTAAAACCAGAATCATTAGAGACTGCCCTACAAGACCTCGTTACACCATTACAAGAAGCCGGAAAAAAGTCTCTTTCCTTACATAGCACAAAAAAGACGAAAAGACAACCCAGTTCGAAACAATCAAACAAGAAGAAATGGTTTAATCAAACATGCGCTTCTGCTAGACGTGAACTACAAAACCTTGCTAAGCTTCTCTCTAGAAATCCACGCGACCCTCATATTCGAGGATCCTATTTCGTTAAGAAAAAACAATACACCAGACTTATACGGAAAATCAAGAAAGAGCACAAAGAAAAGATATTTAAGCAACTAAATTCATCCGATAACAACCCTTCGGGCTTTTGGTCACTTCTTAAAGAGTACAAATCTAATGATAAAACTGACGATCACGAAACGATTCCAGCTGAAAGCCTACACTCGCACTTCAAAAAGCTTTATGGCATAGACCCAAACACCTCGAAACCACGCAGCAGCTTTGAAACACACATAGAAAATGAATTATACAAGCTAGAGAAAAATCTTGAAAATAATCCCCTGGACTTCCCAATAAGCAAAGCTGAAGTTAAACAGGCACTCTCTAATCTTAAAAACGGCAAAGCTTCGGGAAGTGATCTCATTCGAAATGAAATGTTGAAGTGCTCATCAAACATTATATTAGAACCACTAGTCAAACTTTTTAACCTGTTCCTGTCTGCAGGGTACTTTCCCCACGAATGGTGCACCAGCCACATTGTGGCTTTACATAAAGGCGGTACAAAAGACGACCCTAATAATTACAGGGGGATCTCAGTGACGAGTTGTCTAGCAAAACTATTCACTTCTATTTTAAACACACGCCTTACAGAGTTCTTAGACGAATACAAACTAATCTCACCCAACCAAGCCGGTTTTAGGAAACATTTTGGAACAAGAGACAACCTATTTGTCATGGATACCCTTATTAGTAAATATACATCCGAAAACAAACGACTATATTCGTGTTTTATAGACTTTAAAAAGGCGTTCGACTCGGTTTGGCGAGAAGGGCTCCGCTTCAAATTACTCAACTCGGGAATAGGAGGGAACTTTTACAGTCTTATTAAATGCATGTATGAAAAACCCAGCACATGCGTCAAAACGTCATCCGGCCTAACACCTCCATTTGTTACCAACAAGGGTGTCAGACAGGGGTGCAACCTAAGCCCTACCCTTTTTAATCTTTTTATAAACGACCTTGTTCACGAGTTAGATAATACCGAATGTTCTCCACCCGCACTCAATAATTTATTAGTGTCAAGTTTACTATATGCAGACGACGTAGTTTTATTCTCTGAGACCGAAAAAGGACTGCAAAGCGCTTTAGATAAACTAAACATATTCTGCACTAAATGGAAGCTCGAAGTGAATCTAAAGAAAACAAAAATTATCATATTCAACAAATCTGGCCGATTATTTTCAAAACAAAACTTTTTATTCGGACAAGAGAGAGTAGACATCGTATCTTCATATTGCTACCTAGGTATCACCATAACATCATCAGGTACCTTTTCATTAGCCAAAAAACAATTGTCAAACAAAGCGCGCAAAGCCATGCACAGCTTCAAATGTCTAACCCGTTCATCAGTCTCACCCGATAGCCTACTAAGAATATTCGATTCCTGTGTTAAACCCATTCTGTTATATGGCTGTGAAATTTGGGGTACCGAGAAATTAAATGATACATCTCCGATCGAAATTACACACAACCAATTCTGCAAGAACATTCTTGGAGTCTCTAGAAATAGTAGTAATTTAGCATGTAGGTCCGAATTAGGTAGATTTCCACTAGACATAGATATTTCCGTTCGACTTGTAAAATATTGGTTGTGTTTAACACAAATGGATTATACTAAGCATCCATTACAAGTAAATGCACTCTTGGAACAGCATAACTCCGTCGTAAACGGCCGGAGAAGATCATTGTTGCAGCGTGTTAAAGAAATACTTGATTATAGTGGATACTCTTATCTCTGGTACTCTGACAACTCACTCTATGACCCTGTATATGTATGTAATATGATAAGGAACAGAATTACCAATATGTATATCCAGACGTCTCTACATAATATAAGTATAGATACCGGTAAGCTGAGATTCTACAAAACTTGTAAATCTGTATACGCTAGAGAGAAATACTTAGAACTAGTTGATTTCGAGCTGCGCTCCGCAATAAGCAAAGTCAGAATTAGCGCTCATCCTCTAGAAGTGGAAAGAGGGAGATACAAGAGATTACCAGTGTGTGAAAGGATTTGTAAATATTGTACATCTAAAGCAGTGGGAGACGAAACACATTTCATTTCCAAATGTTCATTCAACGAAACCGAAAGAATCACCCTGTTTAGAGAAGTCACAAAGACTTATCCCAACTTCCCCACATTGACAGACAAACAGAAGGCCACTTTTCTCTTGAAATCGCAGAACCCACAAATTTTAGAAAATGTGGGGCTTTTCGTCTCCCTCTGCTTCCAAAAAAGAAGTCAAACCCAACCTGCTTAGAAATAGCCAACACTAGTATTAGATTAGAACATTGTTTATGACTGTCCATTGTCACTATGTGTATACCATGTACTTGCAATTAGCCCTCGGGCACGAACTTGCAAATAAACTTCTCTTAATTAAAAGAGACCATATATTGATGACATAGCTGCTGGTCACAATTCTGGAAAACTGGGTCAGATCAAACATTAGTGGTGTAGTATTACACAGGCGGTTTTTCAAGATAAAGGCTCAAAGGTAAGTGTTTGCTTATATTTTGAGAAAGACAAACAAATTAGGAGTTGACAAATCATCGTGATTTTGGGGTTGTAGACATGATAAGCTAGGTAGCCATGCTTTTACATTTTGCATTTCATCACTACTCTTGCGATCGCTAATATGTATATGTTATGTCGTCAATTGTACAAAGGAGGATAGCCGTGGTGCATTTTCACAGCATAACTGTATTAATAAGTGTACCTTCTCAGAGTTATGCATGGGAGACCTGTTGGAGATGGAGAGGAATAGTCATGTCATGGACACATATTATACAGACCATGACATGATCTGTAATGTCCTTAATACTACAACACCTAAGTGATTCTTAATAAAGGTCTGCATTGTAAAAAATGTTTTTGGTCATTTTTCTGCATTATGAGTTGAATCTACCTTTAAGTTATATCTTTATCGGTAATATAGATCTTATGGTAGGCATCCTGAATTACAAACCGGTTTTTCTTATTGGACCGGTCCGAAAAAAACGGACCTGAAAATTCAATGGATCTATTGGAAAATGAACAGATTATACGTTTTTGGGCCTACAGGTCAAGTACTGTAGAGTAGAGTCTATAGTCACTTCTACCAAGTTTTACAATCAGACAGAGGCAGTTAGCCTAATGTTTAAAACGCCAGTGGGAGCCGAATATTCCCGGACAAAACAAATTTTTGGACCATTCTTTTGAGTCCATTCACAAGTTTTCACAGACAATCAGGTTCAGGTCCGGACCGAGACCTTATGATCCTCTGGACCTGTACCCACCCCTATCCTGAACCATATCAAGGAGTTATGTTGGCACTGTTACTTGTACATGATCTGGGTCATCAGTGCTTGTCTCCCAAGTTGGCAATCTCCAAGCAGAATCCTACGGTAGCATAAGACTGTATCAGACGCTGCCAGAGGAGTGAA
>NW_023365771.1:41244-52058 GCF_000003815.2 Branchiostoma floridae
AATCCAACAAATGTTTTAATTACTAGTAATTTCGCTTGACGTGTCCTCCCCTCGCCTTACTGACCTCTTTGGTATTTAGGGGTTAACATGCATTGGCATAATACCGGTAGTAAGACTTATACCGGTAGATTAAAAATACTGGAACTTAAAGAGATCTACACATGCAACAATAGTTATTTCTGAGCTGTGCACACTTCAGACATCTAGGTGTCCAATACACCATTTACAAAGCATCGATAACAATGCATTCGAAGACAACAAGGCCAAAAGTTTTCAGTATACTTTTTTTTTAATTTCGGGGTAGGCAGCTCGTCGTGGGACGAACACACTGTCACATTCATTGCCAAATTTATATAGATCATAATTACACATGCTCACGGCACAAGACGAACATGATTCAACAACAATCTTGAATTTCTGTTGGTGACCTACAACTCATGTAAAAGTGTGAAGAACCGTTGCATAATAGCCCGGATCTACGACTGAATGGGCAAAATTGAACGTACGCAGCCATTTTCCCGCCATTTTTATAGCTACGCTAGCAGTGAAGTGTTACGTCATAGCGGTTGTGACGGACAGAAGTTAAATGAAAATTCTTGACAGTATACGTCCGTTTTCTCATGACATTTTGTATGCTCATGCAGGTTTATGTTTTATGCATTTACTGACAGAAAAGGAAGGAACATCAGAGGATGTATAAATGTACATAGCGGCAGTTAATTGTGCCGTGTTTCTTCCTACCGGTATTTTGTACCCCCTCCCAACCACGCGCCCGTTCGCCGTGTAATTCCGCGGCGTGTTACAATTACAATATTACGCTTTTAGCAGGACAAGAGTGGCAGAAAAGTTACACATAAGAAGTGGCAAGGGTAACCTATAACAGCAACATGTAACTGGAGAAAATGATGCGTTGACAATTTGTCAAATCAGTATGGCTAGAGAAATCGTCGTAAACGTACCGGTATTATGACAATAGATGTTAAAGGTCAGCTAATTTTTAGCATTTTTCAACCATTAAAAGAATTGCTTAAAGTTATTGAAAGCATACTAACTTTATATGTGCAAGAAGTATTAGAGCTTATGTAGATAAAACAGCAGAATGAGATTGTACATTTGTCCTTCTTATAATTAATTGTGATATATTTCCCAGCTACATATAATGTTGCGCTGATAATGATACTTAATGTGGTAAAGTTTGGACCGTCATATTGTTTTTCAGGGTTTGGATGCAGGCATAATTGGGGAGATCCTGGGTTACATCTACTCGGGAACCCTCCATGTGTCCCTGGACAAAGTGCAGCCCCTGTACCAGGCAGCCGACCTCCTCCAACTGGACTATGTGAGAAACACCTGCAGCAGGTACATGGTGAAAAACATCAGAGTGGAGCGCTCCACCTGTGTGGACCTCTACAAGTTTGCTGATGTCTACTCTCAGGATATTGTGCGGAGTCGTTGTCAGCAGTGGATCGTTAGGCACTTTACTGAGGTCAGTCTTTACATGTATAAAGGATTAGGCAAATGTCCCAAATAGCAGACTTATATTGTACACATGATGTACACATGCACACTGGGATGGAGATATCTACAAAACAGATATTTTATCTAAGTTTCACATTTAAGCCCCAGTACAGGATAGCAACAACAGATGATAAACCGGATAGTGTGTGTGTGTGTGTGATTGAAAGGAAATCCTTGTTGTTGTTTTTTCATTCTTCCTCTTCATCATCATGTTCTTCTCCAAATGATGGGAAAAAAAAAATTCCACGACTAGAGCTTGGAATAGCTTTAAGTCTGAATAATTCATTTCAAAAAGATCCAGCTTTTTCAATGTCTCTTAATTATAAGGTTCATTGAAAATTCATTATACAATGATGATCCGTCCATTAATTGAAAATTGTGATATTGCTTTGTAAATGGTCTTCTCAGTTAAGACTCTAATATACTCAAGAGTACTAGTAAGTGTTTGTGGCACGAGTTTGTATTAGGCAATGAGATTTAAAAAAAATGATTGTGTGTTAGCCAAGGTTGGATGGGACACCCTTTTTCAACTGACAGAAAGGAAAAGCATTAAAAGTGGTCTTGGACTACAGTCTTAACAAGACATATTTCACTACATATCTGCAATTATGATCTGCACAACCTTTGCAGTAATAAATCTGTCACGTACAACCTTCGTATTTGTTTGAAAATAAAAAGTACAAAAATCATTCCTGGAATGAACAACCCCTGATTTCCAAGCTTCTCCTAGAGTCCTACTGTCAACTTAGAAAATGAATTGGACTCATTATTCAATAGACTAACAAAATACCTCCATTTCTCTCATAGCAAAAGGCACCCCATGGTCCATCTCACTTTAGGAACAAAATCAAACTTACTTGACTGCAAGTTAGGATTAAGGACCACAGCTTTGAACAACACAACCATGCAAAGGGCCAAAAGAATGAAATTTGAAACCTCAAAAATATCAAAATGTGTTTAGGTCACTTTGTATGAAACAAGTCAATTTTTTGTCCAAGTCAAGTCAAAGTCCCTGCTTTTATTTTTTTAAGGGGTGTGTGTGCAGTTTGCAACGGGTACAAGCCAGTTTTTTGCCTTGTCTCTCAGCCATCCTAACATTGATTGGTTGACAAATGCATTCAGAATTGGACTTTCCCACACAGGCCGATGTGGTTATGCGGACCACATAATTCCCAATTCCACTGTCCCTGACTTCAGATGCCTCGATAGCTGGCAGTTAATTCTGTGTTTTATTCTGATTAGGCATGGCATGAATACAATATAACATGAGATATATTCTGTACTAGTATCACCCCCAGTCCAAGTCCTACCTGTCAAATCACCCTCTGGCCGCACATTCTTGCAATACCTTGGTACAAGTACCTCTACTCTGAACCTCCATAGGTTGCCTTCAGTGAGGAGTTCTATAGCCTGAGTGTGCATCAGCTGACTGACATCATCAGCCACGATGAGCTGGATGTGAAAGAGGAGACAACAGTGTGGGAGGCTGTGGTGAGATGGGTGCAGCAAAGCAGGGAGGACAGGTGGGTGTCCGTGTTTTAGAGGTGCATCTTGTGGTTTTCACATGAAATAAACATTATATTCACACGTTGACGTTTTACCAAGATTTATCCATTCCTACCCTGTACCCAACAGACTGCACCACCTACCCAGCATCCTCCCTCACATCCGCTTCAACCTGCTGACCTCAGACGACACAGCAGCCATCTTGGATCACCCCCTGGTAAGGGAGGATGTTGGGAGTTCTGAGGTCATCAGGAATGTGGTACAGAAAGGGAACCCTGACCTGAAGCCGAGGCATGGGATGTTCATGGAAATGGCTATTCTGTCCAATAATGAGTAAGTAATACAGTCAAACCTGCCCAAGACGACCACCCGGGGGACCGGACAAAAACGGTCGATTTGGACAGGTGGTCGCTGAGAAGAGTATTGACTCAAAACATGCCCTATGCAAAGTGTAACGGTTTCCGTTGTGTTTAATGGTAAATAGCAAGCACACTGCACGCACGCAAAGAAGCGAGGTATTTAATGTCAAATACAACACGCACACTTTAAATTGTAAATTTAACCCCAGCTTTTATACGATACGGTATAATATTTGTACACTAACGTTTTAGACAGTAAGGGAACTTTGATGCTGTCAGTTACCATACAAGCCTTTATGCGTCGCTGTGTTCTTGATCGCCGTATTTGAAATAACTACAGTGCACCTTTCGAATTCTATGCCCGGTATGTCCCAATAGCGTACTTACCCAAGGGTGAATGTACAGTACAGTTGGACAAAAGCACTCACACAGATCTTTCTTTAAAAGGTATGAGCTACACGGATCTTTCTTAGAAATTTCCTCCCATATTACAGTAGACTGCCCCATTGACCCACCCATTGACCGCCGCAATCTTTATTCTAAACATAACATCATAATGGCAGTCAAAATCCGACGCAAACTGGTCGATTTCGGCACAAAATCGCGCTAGTTATCATCAAAAATCGATGAAAACCTCAATTTTGAAAATGATGCGGTCGTTAAGGGGCCCAATTTGGGCCGGTCGCGGTCGCGTTGGCCAGGTGGTCGTTGAGAAAAGGTCGCTTAATGCTTACGTCAATAGGAAAAAAAATCGGGACCGAGAAAAAGCGGTCGAAATGGCCAGGTGGTCGCTGAGAAGAGGTGGTCGCTCGGGCAGGTTTGACTGTACTTCTATTTCATTGAACTTTCTTGGTTGTAAACAATCCTGGTATAATGCCATTCCTGATTTTGTGGTCTTACAATGCATATTCATGAAAGTACTGCACCTTCAACATNCCTGGTTGTGTGTAAGTGTGCTTTTAGCTGGTATTGTGAATTTACCATAGTGTTATAATAGCTGCCATTAATGTATCTTTTCTAAGAAAAGATGTTCCTAAATTCAAAATCTAGTACAATATCTATCCTATTATAAAGGCTTTGCTAAAAATCATGAAAAATACTGCACTGCTCTGTACTCTAGGTGTGCATATTAATGTTTGCAACCGTAAGAAGTGATCATTTTGCGTCCTTTAAGATATGGCAGGTACATCCGTGCTACCGGGCAATGGCGACCATGCACATAATATTCCTTATCAGGCAGCGTGACCTTCAAGTCTGTCCAGGCATCAGAAAGCCTGTCATACACATATACGTGATCCTCTTCTTCATCGTCATCATTAGTACAGGTTAACCATATGTGCAGCTGGTTATCCAGTACGAAAAGACTGGGTCTAACATTGATATCAAAATTTTCTGGGTTCGACCAGCTTTGCAATTTCTGCCAGTGGTCTGACTCCGTATCATAAACCATAGTCTGACTGAAGTCAACATCTGTACAGAAAATCATTGTCCCTATGGCAACGGCTGTGCAAACACTAAAAATGAGCGAAGGTGGGGTCCGCATGCTCCACTTGTCTTGGCTCGGGTCGTAGCGATGCACTTCATCACTTTCTATGAAATAGAGGTGTGAACCACATGACAAAGTTGCAACGTAGTATAAAGTTCGATCGAATTGCAGCTGTGAACACTCCTGCCACTGTTTTGTGTGCTGGTTGTACATTCTCATCTGAAGTAAAGCTAATGGTCCCTCGTCTTGTAATATAAGGTAATACAATGTCCGATCAACTTCAAAAAGCATTTCTTCACAACACTTCAAATAACATTCCGGGTACTTAGATATTGAGGACATACTTTCATGTTCCCACACATTCTTTGCATGGTCGTATTTAAAAAGGGACACCTGGTCCTCATTCTCTAATTCTTTAGTTTCCAGGATACAAATGTCATTATCACTGGTGACTGTCATAGCTGAGACATCAGGGAGGTCTTCTGGCTTGTAACTGCAGCTGATGTACTTCCCTTCCCGAGGGTTCATGAAGAGGAGCTCATTGGGACTGAAGAGGGATAAAAAAACAACAACTGTAATGTGTATTACAAGACCAAAAAATGACAAAAGGATTGTTCATGACTTACCAAGTCAAATGAATAATAGTATACTGACCCCCGGTACAGCAGAGCCATTTCTGTAGTCATCCCAAGCCTCGGCTTCAGATTGGAGTTCACTTTCTGTACCACATTCGTGATGACCTCAGAACTCCCAGGATCCCTGACCAGGGGATGTTCCAAGATGGCTGCCGTTTTGTCTGAGGTCAGCAGGTTGAAGCGGATGTGAGGGAGGATGCTGGGTAGGTGGTGCAGTCTGTGGGGTACACGGTAGGATGGTATCAGCTGACTTTTTGATGACACAGAGACTACTCAATCAAACGTTTGTTTCGTTTTTTTTTTATTTACTTATTTCACTTCATGTTATAACCACAACATTCACCTATAGATCACTGACACCCACCTGTCCTCCTTGCTGTGCTGTACCCATCTCACCACAGCCTCCCACACTGTTGTCTCCTCTTTAACATCCAGCTCATCGTGGCTGATGATCTCAGTCAGTTGATTCACACTCAGGCTGCAGAACTCCTCTCTGGAGGCAACCTGTGGAGGTGGAGCGTACATGTATAAGTACAGAGTACATGTACAAGTACAAAGGTACTTACGAACAGTTTTAATCCTGTTCTGCCATGTATATGTAGGGGGGGACACTATTTTGCAAAAATGCAGTTTTTAATTAAATACGCCCCTAGAAATATGGAGACGGTCCATCTGAATATGAAAATGCAAAAATTTTGAAAATATTTGATTGCTAACCCCCCTGTACATGCCCCCTGAAGTTTTTAAGTCGACAATGTACTAAACTAGTATAACGCTATACTACCAAACATGCTTAATGTCTTAGAAATTGTACTTTGGCATCCTTGGCAGAATATTTGACTTCAGGAGAGATCATTGTGGATATCTGAACCTCCAAATGTATTTCCCATGCAATTATGGACTATTCCAAATCACCCCCATGGCAAAAATGGACTGATCCAAACTCAAAATTGGACAAAACGGGCTACAGGTATATCATAGTATAGTCTGTATTCATTTCTACCAATTTTTACACTCAATCGCACAGGGGCAGTTAGCCTTGTAGGATTTTAAAACGCCAGTGGTACTGAAATACTCTGCAAAACAGATTTCTTTGTAGCGAAATGGAGTATCACAAGTTTTCACATACTGAATCAGGTCCGGGTTCAGGTCCGGACCTCTGGACCTGAACCACACCTGCATGAACCTGAATTTTCTGTACCGTTTACCCACTCCTATCAGGCACCCCTGTAGTTACATGTAACTTATGTTTTATCCTATCAAGAAATAAATACGTATGCATGTAGGTGCACAGGGGGAAAGTTGTGTTCCAACTGAAAAATTTCAGGTTGCCCACTGTGCTACCTGGATTTAAGATTACGACTTACGTTGCGCCAACCAAAATGCATTTTCAAGTGTGCAAGTGGGTATTTCACTGTTGCTGGAGGTAAGGGATGCAGCCTTCAGGTTTATCTCTTAGGAGATGTTCCAACAGACAAGGAAATAAGAAGTCTGTAGTGCCATTGTCCAAGTGGTAACCACAATTACCAATCTGAAGTGGTACAGAAAAAGAGAAGAGAACCTGGATCGTTTAGACAGTACAGTAGAGAAGTCAGGAAAGGAGGCAGGATACCAGAGATTCTGATAGCTTGGAAGAGAAATGAGGAGGAGCTTAAGAAGCAAGGACTCAATGGGAAAGAGATTGCATACATTGCTGTTGATTGGAAGAGAGACAAATACCTACTACAAACCCTGAAAACCCAACATGGATCTTTCACATCAACAGCAGAAGTTGATATATTGTAAGTGTAAAGCTCAGCCAAACTCAAGAACACAGCCCTGTCACTACCGATAACCACGAAAACTCCATCTGCGGTCAACCTAAAATTGTACTTGAACAATGTTACACCCCATTGACATCATCAATGAGTATAAATTTGACTATGGTTCTTTTGATTCTGTTGTAAATAGATGTACCAATAGAACACTGTTGAAATTCAGCATCACAGGCATCTTGCTTACAATGACAGATATCAGGGCTCGAAATACTACCTGCTTATGCAGGGTAGTGCAGGTAAGATTGGAGCTGTGCAGGTATTTCTGATGTCTACCTGCACCTAACCTGCACTGGTCCAAGTACTGGGTACAGGTTAGTGCAGCTAAAATTGGAGCTGTGTAGGTATTTCTGATGTCTACCTGCACCTAACCTGCACTGGTCCATGTACTGGGTACAGGTTAGTGCAGGTAAAATTGGAGCTGTGCAGGTTAGTGCAGGTAAAATTGGAGCTGTGCAGGGTAGTGCAGGTAAAATTGGAGCTGTGCAGGTATTTCTGGTGTCTACCTGCACCTAACCTGCACTGGTCCATGTAATTGGTATATACAGGTTAGTGCAGGTAAAATTGGAGCTGTGTAGGTATTTCTGGTGTCTACCTGCACCTAACCTGCACTGGTCCATGTAATGGGTATATACAGGTTAGTGCAGGTAAAATTGGAGCTGTGCAGGTTAGTGCAGGTAAAATTGGAGCTGTGCAGGGTAGTGCAGGTAAAATTGGAGCTGTGCAGGTATTTCTGGTGTCTACCTGCACCTAACCTGCACTGGTCCGTGTAATGGGTATATACAGGTTAGTGCAGGTAAAATTGGAGCTGTGCAGGTTAGTGCAGGTAAGATTGGAGCTGTGCAGGTATTTTTGATGTCTAACCTGAACCAAACTTGCCCTGGTCCCAAATACTAGGTTTTTATACATAAACGTTATATGATGTAGGTATACGTGGATTGTTATTAGCTGCATTGAATGTTACCACTACCATCTATATTAAGTAATATTCTGTAGAAAAGAAAAAATAGCAATGGTTCCTGAACAATTTTAGTATGAACTATACTTCCAAAATTCAGAGTGGTACAGGTAAAATTTGTCTGCTGCAGGCTACTCTTAATGTTACCTGCACCAGTGCAGGTACGCAGAAAAAGTATTTCAAGCCTTGGATATAGTATGTACATGTACAAGAGAGCCTAGTAGTAGAGAGAACAGTCAACGGTTGCTTTCTTGTCCATACTTGACGACACATATACAAAAACACTGGTTTTAAGCTTGGTAAAAAAACTGTGTTTTTGTAACCTTGAAACAATGTTTCTTTTTGAAGTTGCCCAATTCCTTGGCATGAGTTTCTTAAAATCTTACCACTATTCTTGTGAAGCTAAAGACACTCTGTAGTTGATTTGGGTACTCTTTGTTATTCTCAGCACTTGTCGAATTACTGCCCTACCGTGATTTCCCTGTTTTTGGCCAAAGAATTGAAATTCGCCCCAATACTTGCTGCCTTGTTGCCATGGCAACCAAGAATATTAAGCCAAAACCTGATAGAAAGGTATCTTGGAGTGTAATGTATCATTTAATTACACAAAATGTGCAAAAAGAACTGAAGTAATGCAGTCAGTGCTTGCAGACCTTAGCAACGTCACACAAGTACATGGCGAGGGGGTATCCAAACTTCAGGGGGTATGTACAGGGGGGTTAGAGTTTTACAATTGCCTAATTTTTGTGATTTCTGTGTTTATATAGATCATCTCCATATTTTAGAATGCGTATTTCAAAAAGTTTGTACTAATGTCCCCCCCTAATAGTATATGACAGCTACATGAAGCTACATGTATGTGTCACAGTAGAGATCACGATCCAGTAGCATCCGCGATTCTACTGGATCGTGATCTCTACTGTGACATACATTTTTCAAGCTTAAGGAAAGCTGAGAGAAAGGAAAGTGGGTACAGTCAAACCTGCCCGAGCGACCACCTCCTCTCAGCGACCACCTGGCCATTTCGACCGCTTTTTCTCAGTCCCAAATTTTTTTCCCATTGACGTAAGCATTAAGCGACCTTTTCTCAACGACCACCTGGCCAACGCGACCGCGACCGCCCCAAATTTGGACCCATAACGACCGCATCATTTTCAAAATTGAGGTTTTCATCGATTTTTTATGATAACTAGCGCGATTTTGTGCCGAAATCGGCCAGTTTGCGGCGGATTTTGACTGCCATTACGATGTTATGTTTAGAATACAGATGGCGGCGGTCAATGGGGCTGTCTACTGTAATATGGGAGGAAATTTCGTTGTAAGAAAATCCGAATTTAGTTGTTACAGAAGTTTTTTTTAGATCTATATCATCATAAGGTGAACGAATGCTGAAACGTATAGACTTTCTATAGCCTCATACTTTTTCAAGAAATATCTTTGTAAGCTCATACCTTTTTAAGAAAGATCTGAGTGAGTGCTTTTGTTCGTGTGTAAGTACGCTATCGGGACGTACCGGGCATCGAATTTGAAAGGTGCACCGTAGTTATTTCAGATGCGGCGATCAAGAACACAGCGACGCATGGCTTGTATGGTAACAGACAGCATCAAAGTTCCCTTACTGTCTAAAACGTTAGTGTACAAATATTGAGCTTTAGAACACTGTATTGAATAAAAGCTCGATAAAAGCTTGGGGTTAAATTTACAGTTTACAGTGTGTGTGTTGTATTTGACTTTAAAGACCTCGCTTCTTTGCGTGTGTGCAGTGTGCTTGTTATCTGCCATAAACACAACGGAAACCATTTATACTTTGCATCGGGTATGTTTTGAGTTGATACTCTTCTCAGCGACCACCTGTCCAAATCGACCGTTTTTTTCCGGTCCCACGGGTGGTCGACTTGGGCAGGTTTGACTGTATAAGCAAATAAAAGAAATAGAAAGCAAAACGCTCTGTATAGGAAGTGTAAGGCGTAACACACCAGCTCTGTTGGCATGTACTGTGGCAGCATCTGTTATATCATACTTAACTCATCACCTTGGCACACAAGATTAAATGATTTCAAAGCATTTTTCGAAATGTCATACTTGTGCTGCATCTATCTTCCCCAAAATATTACTACCTCACTGCAGGCTTCATTTCCTATGATGTCACAAATTAATGTACAGTAGGTATCTAATCTAAATTGCAAATTCAATTCTGTCACCCATTATAAAGACTAACCTCAGTAAAGTGTCTGGCGATCCACTGCTGACATTGCTTCTGGACAATGTCAACAGAGAAGACATCAGCAAAGTCGTACAGGTTTACACAGGTGGCCACGGAGCACTCCACGTTCATGGCCATGTAGCTGCTGCAGGTGTCTGTCACATAGTCCAGTTGGAGGAGGTCAGCTGCCTGGTACAGGGGCTGCACTTTGTCCAGGGACACATGGAGGGTTCCTGAGTAGATGTAACTCAGGATCTCCTCAAACATGCCTGCATCCAAACCCTGCAAGAGAATAAACGTTTACCACAGAGGGTAATACCCGTATCATTATCAGG
>NW_023365771.1:52639-54920 GCF_000003815.2 Branchiostoma floridae
TGTTTATGCATACCACTACTGTTTTACTTTGTATGCAAGTAGCCCTCGGGCATGAATTTGCAACAAAGATTATTATTATCATTATCCGCTACTTGGAGACCACAATTACATATAGAAGGCGTTACCGTCTGGAATATCTACAATCACCAACCATCTAAATACTGTAAATCAATTAGAATTCGTGGCGGATTGATTTTGCGGGGGTGGGGGATGGGGGTGAAGTGTTTCAAGTTCACCATGAACAAAAAGTCTTATAAGGGCGACCTAACTGAACAACTGCTGTCAGGAAATGATGAAATGTGAAGGTTCAGATGTCTATCTTGAAATGTTCGTAGTTTTGGCGTGACCTTGCCAATATGAATTTATAACAGCAAATGATATGTTTCCATTGTGTTACTACTGTTACAGTAACACTTAATTGTTTGAACCACAGACTTTTAATACACTGAGAAACACTTCATTCCCTCCTACCATAGAATGAAACCCTGCAAAGATAAATAGATTTACAGCACAATAGATTCAGTACAAAACTGTAAAGGCTGCCTGAAATTTGGTTAGTTAACATTTCCTATTTGGACAAGGTTGAGTTTCCCAATGGCAAGTTTTTGTTTTTTTCATCATTCAAGTCTAAGTGAACCGAAGACGTGTAGTATTTACAGATTGTGTGAATGATGTCTTGATTTGTATCTAGGTTAGAAAAAACAAGATGAATGTGATAGATATATTCCAGGTACATTGTTAGATTCCTAACAGAATGTTGAACTCCGTCCTATGGTATAGACCAACAACCATTGAACATGTACTCAAATATCCTCAGGTGTAGTCTCTGTGTTTTATGCCTGGTCTTGCACCATTCAGTACTGTATTTAGCGGAAGTTAACCATTAAAAGCACAATACAGTCAAACCTGTCCAAGACGACCACCCGGGGGACCGGGAAAAAGCGGTCGATTTGGACAGGTGGTCGCTGAGAAGAGTATCGACTCAAAACATGCCCGATGCAAAGTATAAATGGTTTCCGTTGTGTTTAAAGGCAAATAGCAAGCACATTGCATGCACGCAAAGAAGCGAGGTATTCAATGTCAAATACAACACGCACACTGTAAATTGTAAATTTAACCCCAAGCTTTTATCGAGCTTTTATACGATACAGTGTTTTAAAGCTCAATATCTGTACACTAACGTTTTAGACAGTAACGGAACTTCGATGCTGTCAGTTACCATACAAGCCTTTATGCGTCGCTGTGTTCTTGATCGCCGTATGTGAAATAACTACGGTGCACCTTTCGAATTCGATGCCCGGTACGTCCCAATAGCGTACTTACCCACGGGTGAATGTACAGTACAGTTGGACAAAAGGACTCACACAGATCTTTCTTAAAAACGTATGAGCTACACAGATCTTTCTTAAAAAAGTATGAGGCTATATACGTTTCAGCATCCGTTCACTTTATAATGATATGGATTAAAAAAAAAAAAACTTCTGTAACAGCTAAATTCGGATTTTCTTACAACGAAATTTCCTCCCATATTACAGTAGACTGCCCTATTCAACCATCCATTGACCCAACATAACATCGTAATAGTAGTCAAAATCCGACACAAACCGGCCGATTTCGGCACAAAATCGCCCTAGTTATCATAAAAAAATCGATGAAAACCTCAATTTCGAAAATAATGCGGTCGTTATGGGTCCCAATTTCGCGTTGGCCAGGTGGTCGTTGAGAAAAGGTCGCTTAATGCTTACGTCAATGGGAAAAAAATCGGGACCGAGAAAAAGCGGTCGAAATGGCCAGGTGGTCGCTGAGAAGAGGTGGTCGCTCGGGCAGGTTTGACTGTACAGAAAAAAGTACTGAATGCTGCAAAACATGTGTTGAGCACTGTAAGTGATCGCTTGCCTTACATCTGCTTGGATGGAGATCATTAAAAAAGGCATCTCCTAATTTAGAAAATTGAAATTGAGTAACAGGTAAAGGGTTAGCCTGAGTACAATCCTCCATAGTGACCGCTGGCTCAATTCTTTTGATTGCTAACCACTGTGGTCAGCAAGCAAAAAGATTGAGCCAGCAGTCACTACGCACATACATAGGATGGTACTCTGGCTAGTAAGGGGTGTAATTTGATTCTGACTGTTGGTTTTCAGTTTTAGATTTTCATTATGTCTTTAGTGTTTGACTCAAGAGAAAAAGGCAGGTAGTGTCAGTAGAGTTTGTCCATTGTATCCATACACAACTTTATTCTGTAGGAAGAAACCTCATTTTATGAGGCAATGGTAATAAAAGG
>NW_023365771.1:55408-62500 GCF_000003815.2 Branchiostoma floridae
AAAAAGAAAGAGTCAAAGAATCCAAGAAGAAGAGAGTGCAGCTGCATGCTGCAGGTAACTCTAGAGGCTTCCACCGTAGATCTAGTCGTAGTCGATGTATGTGGATACTATGTAGTTTATCCATTCACTTTTGTTTGACGCAAAAATCACAGTCACTTGATTACATAAAAACATCATCACTTGCATCACACAAAAAACACAAATAACTTGTATTTTGCCAAGAAAAATCACTTGTACTAGACACACACACAACAATAGCACTACTACACACAAAAAGTGACCTTTATCACACAAGAGATACCATCACTTGTTGCACAGGCGAATTAACAGACACACACTTGTAAGGCCGGACAGTGAAGGGAAATATGCGGACGTTGTCGCCCAGTTGAGTAACTGGTTGTTCACAGGGTGCAGACCACACAGGTCAGCTCATAGCCACTGATGTAGGGCCCACAGGGAAGAGAGCCACACTGCGCCTCTACCAGGTACAGCAGGGCTCCATCTAGGTCAGCAAATGATCCCGCCCTTAGGTTGGGAGCTCCGTCCACACAGATGAAGTTCTTGTTGCTGTTGTGGTTGTGACGAGATGACATCAGGTACCCGCTGTACTCCTTACTCCACCCCGTGGGACAGGACAGGCGGGCGGGGATCATGACGTGTGAGGACCGACGAACGGCCAGACACACAGAGCAGGGGACGTCATAGTTATAAGGGTTAGAGATATACGGCCCCATGGTGTCTGTGGAGAAATACCCATCACTATTAACCTGGTACTCTGCCCCGTACATGTAGCTGTTGTGCTGATTACCAGCTACTGGGTTGTTCCACTCCACACCTTCCAGGGGCAGGCACTGGTAGTCACTTCCTCCTCCGTGGTGGTGGAACCATCCACTCCCCACAACACCTGTGAAAGGACAGGATGGTTTCTGAATATCCACTGCTTCCAGAAAAGGAGTCGAACTCAGAAAAGCTTAGGTTCTCAGCAATCCATATGAGAATAACCACTTGTTCCCACTTGTCACCATTGTTATAAATACCAATAAAGTGATTTCTTTGCCATATACTGTAATGTTTCGTGTTGCAATTAGCCCTCTGGTAATAAGAACTTGCAAATAAACACTCTCTATAGTATCAATGGTATCTACATGTAAGAGGTTACTAGTACATGTTTCCAATGTCAGTGTGAGTTAATTGATTAATGCGTGACAGGTTGTTGACAGGACTTTAGTTGAAACGATCTTTTTTACAGTGAGTCGTTCGGGTCTTCAGTTTGCCTACCGGAATAGATAGTCTTGGCATTATCACTACAATTCTTCCTCCCCCACCGCACGTACACGTCCACGATGGACGTGTCGGCCGCTCTCCGCTCCCTGTGCGCCCCGCCCGCAGCATTGGCATTCTCTCGGTCCTCTGTACCAGGCGAGACGGTCTGTGCAGGACGGGTAATCTATTGGTAACAAATGGAAACAATATGAACGACTGAAGCAGGTAGATAATACCCCCATCTCCTTAGCCTAATGATCCGTAACAGTACATGGCGTGCATTTGTTACCATTTTCCCACCGTTGCTTGGTTTCGGTGTTGTGTTATGTTATTGAGAACTTTGTCAGATGGCCTTAAGAACTTGGGCCTTGAGGCGTTGTTGATTTGATTAATTTGACACAATACCCTCACTTGACTTAGCAACTAATGAGTTCCCAAGTTCGGCCGGCCAGGGACGTTCTCTAAAATGGGATGCAAAGAAGAGGTGCCGGGCGCCACAGCTTTAGCATGTCCCAACACTCTTAGCGATAAGACCGGCGGTCTTTCCCAGCGTGAGTGTCACGATCAAAATTATCCCTCTGAACTTACTTAGCTTGTACTTCATGTTAAAAAAAGTTGCCTTTTCATTGATTTTCTTAGGCTGCAAATGTCAAGTAGTAGCCTTACCAAGAGGTTCCTGAGCTCGGTCACCTCCAGCTGCAGGTCTGACATGGTGACGTAGACCAGCGGCATGAGGACGGCGCACACCAGCACCCCGCCCAGACAGCCTCCCGCCAGGAGCACCAGGCCCGTCCACCGCCAGCCCTGCCTCTTGTACGGCCGGGTCAGGCCCAGACCTGCCAAGGAAGGGGCGAAACCTACAGGGAATATTACCAATTTCAACATAAAACACACTGAAGTAGCCCTTTGTCTATCAATTACATATTGGTTATGAGGATATGCAGCAGAGGGAAGATTTAAGAAAAGTGCTGTGAAGTTCCTCTTTCTTGGTAAAGTTTAACAACTAACAAGTATCAAGGAAAGTAAACATGTTCTAAAAGATATTGCTATTCTATTGATAACGGGACGGGTTAAAAGATTTGGTAAGGAAACGCTTTTTTCTCACCTTGGTCCATGACAAGTTTCCCGGAAGACATTTTCAGTACACCGACGGCACGACTGTTGTGTTTGGAGGAGGAAATAAAGAAATGGCACAATCCAACAGGTGGTCAGGTTCTAATGTCAAGGCGTAATGTAGCGATGGAAGCAAGCACTCTCTACAGAGCGGGAGGGAGAAGCAGGCGTGTAACTCGCTGGTACGTCTTGCCTATTTGGTTGGATAACATCTAGTTATGTGACTTGTCGTGGATAACATATATTCAACAATCTTTGTCATTCAGAGACCTTATTGCATTCTTTGAAGAGTACCTTGTCACCCCTAATACTTTCTTCATGGTTCAGTCCAGTTGTGCTGACTCTCTGGTTGGTCAGAACGTTGGAAACGCAGTGACTCATGGGATGTGTAAAATGTGTGAAGCTGCGACCACAAATTATATCGAACTCGTCGTATCATTTGTTGCCTTGTAGGTAAGTCTACTCTGGACCCATAGACAGTCCCTATGATCTGTATGTTTATCATTTCTACATCTATTGTCGATACTTTCGTTTATGGAAATATTTTTCATTATTTTTTGGGGGATGCCAATCATGTGTGCGGCCTATAATAGCGAACAAACTGGGTATCAAACCAAATCGAAGGTTCTGTCTTCTCACCTTCCGTTTACACATAACTCAACTATATTTGTCCTATGACTAGAGTAGTGCATTATTGTGAAGCTTCCGGTCAGTGCTTTTTTTTATGGTTGAGATTGATAATCATACATGTAACTTTGATACTTAGACGATAGCTGTAAATGTAATGTGAAAGAGTGTTGACTACAATACAGAAATTACAAACGGGTGCAAACGGTGTTCTTAAGTGTATCCCATTTATTCCAACGACTACAGATGGTCATTACAAAGTATAAAAGGAATGTATCTTCTAACATGTACTTGCGGTTAAAGGACATACCATGCAATCCCTATACGCGCAGACACTTTGTTTATCGTGCATGCTTGCGGACGATCGCTAAGCACACCGAGAAGGCAAATTGCTCATAAGATATCATAGCAAAGAACACATAACAAGACTAAATTTCTTAGAGATCCTGAAATTAGCTTTGTAACCTTACCTAAAAGTTTTGCATTGTATTCAGCCGTAGGATTAATTCAACTAGAGGGTACTTGGGGAGTTAAGTAGAAGACTGAATGCTATTGAGACACGTGGAGCAACTGGTTACTTTATCGTATAATATGAAATAGTATGCATTTATTACTTCCTAAAATTAATATCTATCGGAAAATAACACTCCCGTGTGGAGAGGAAAACCCCTTTAAACACTACGTATGATCATTACAGGAAACCAGTGTTATCAACATTGGGCAGTGCTGCCCCTGAATGTGATAAGTCGTTTACAAAAAGAACAAAATATTATATGTACCGCCTTGACCGGAACATCAAGGCCTAATTTACAAGCAGACGTAACAAGTGGGGCTTGTTTTCAGCGTATTTGGTGGTGATTTCTGAACTTTTGTTGATTTTCACAGATAACCGACTGGGACGTACTCTCGTCCTGCTACAAAAGAAAAATGTCGATTTACACATACATGGCGCCTGTATGAGTGTTCCGTATTCATATATGCGGCATAACGTAGCAAAGCGCACCAAATGGGTCTTACAGGAGGTGAACATCAGAAAAAACAAGCCTGTGAAAGAAGGGTCTGGGTATTTAGTCCTGTTTTTAGCAGCATTTATTTGCTGGATCTTTTTTTTGTTCGCCCTCGCGCATTAGGTTTGGGTCTCCAGCGGATGTCATCCGTATAATTAGTCAGTGTGGCCTACTCTAACCAAGCAACCAGTTCTGGGAAGTTAAAATGCCCAAAACATCCAGCGCAGCAGCAGGGAGAAACACTGCCAAGTGCGCTCAAAGCAAGCCCGACTTCTACACCTGCTTGAAGAACCACTATGGCGGCTTCAATTGTAACATTCAGAAACATGTTGCGTCGGGTGACTATGGACTGACTATGGCCATTATGTATGGACTGATCTTATATCGAACAACTATTTTCATTTACCGAATATGATTAATTGCAATATTGATTTGTCATTGTCAAAAAGACTCCTTACCACCCCCTCATTGAACGGCCAAGGCCGTAGAGATGTAATTTTCAAGGTAAGATAAAGGTTAAAAAAGAATATGCTTGTTATCACCACCGCCTCTATAGATAGACACCCTCTCTCCATTGAGATCGCTGTCGAAACTTCCTGCAAAACAAGATCAATATAACATTCATTACAAGCGTACAAGAAAGTCTTATTTACCTACCTTCTCAATCCACCACCTTTCCCGTGTTTGTCATGAATTACAGTGCGACTTCAATAATTATTTTGAATTAGAATTCAATTGCAAATGATAAAATAAAAACATAAAAACACAAATAGTGAGTATAATCTATTGTAAAGATTCAGCCAATCATGTCTGTTAATCCAGGGGCACCCTGTCGGCAAAGGTGGCATCTCACTGAACTTGGGGCACCAGTACGGCATTGCAGGGTTCGTTCCCTGCGGTACTGTTGTGTTGTTTTCGTCGATTTTTTTAATGATCAGTTCAGTTCAGATCATCCTCATATGAGGATGATATAGATATTGCGTAATACGTAAAAGTACGACGTAGAAGACAACAAAATGCACAGAACGTATGGAAATTCGTTCTTTATCTCTTAAATTCGTTGAATAATCTTTCGAACCCATCAGTGCCACCCTGGTGCCTTTAAGTAATTCTAACTTTACGATAGATACAAGAAGGAAACCCGCGCGTTCACTTGGAGCGGAGAGGGAGTCTTGCTGCCTGTTCTGTTTTCTCTTCCCTGGACCGTACCTGAGGTTTTATGCGTACAGATCGAGGATTTACGAAGCCAAAAGATCTAATTAGGGTACCATATATGTACGTACCACCGAAGCTGTCGACTACACAGCTTCAGTCGTCACTGAGTGGCCCCGCCATAGTCACGGGAACCACCGCCACGGGAACCACCGCTACGGGAACCACCGCCACGGGAACCACGGCCTCCCTGCAAATAAAATATACATCACGTCAGTCTTGACCCACCTTTTTACACATTGAAAATGTATTTGAATAGAAAGCATTTAGAGGAAACACTAACAATAAGATACGCCAAAAAGCAGTTACTCAAGCAACTGGATATTATGTTGGAAACGGTCAGACATTTCAGACACCATTGGATATCTTTCGTTGATAACACTGGAGAGATCTGTTGGAGAGCAGTTTTTTTATATCCTACCTATGAATTAAAGTACGAAAAAGTACTCACAATATAAATGTCCTCATCCTCCACATCACCCGTGACTGAAACGAAAAGTGTGAGTAGCTGTCAGAGAAGCCTGAGGCAGAAAACAACACGATCGGCTTACACCCAACATCTGCTTAGAAATAACAGAATTGGCATCGTGGATAATGGCCTTTTTCTGGCTAATCAATGATAGAAGTTTATTATAATAGAAGTTTACTTGCAAGTTCATGCCCGGAGGCTAATTGCAAGTACATGGTACACGCATAAGAGGAAATATACAAGTGACAACAGCGATTAACAGTCGAGGCTACTTGAATAGTAGTGTTTGCTAATTCTGAACAGGTTGGGTTTAACTTCTTTTTTGGAAGCAGAGGAAGACGAAAAGCCATACTTTTTCTACAAATTGTGGGTTCTGCGATTTCAAGAGAAAAGTGGCTTTCTGTTCGTCTGTGAATGTGGGGAAGTTGGGATATGTCTTTGTGGTTTCTCTAAACAAAGTGATTCTTTCGGCTTGTTTAATTGAACACTTGGAAATAAAATGTTTCGTCTTCCACTGCTTTAGATGTAAAATATTTAGACATTCTTTCACACACTGGTAATCTCTAAAATGACACTAGTAAGAGGTTGTCTTTCTTTTGCTTTTCGGCTCTTGATTACGACTGATGTTTCCTCCCTCTCGAATGCCTTGAACATGATAGTCGATGTATGCTTTGTTACAAAGATGCCGTCGCCATGCAAATAAGGGCCTGTGCAGTCTTCTTGGAAGGGACTGCACTCCTTTTTGTATTTGTATAATTGAAACACCCGAGGGTATAACTATAACCATTGAAAAGATTCCTTCCTTGGTCATACCTTGGTCATACCTTGGTCATACCTTGGCCATACCTTGGCCATACCTTGGTCATACCTTGGTCATACCTTGGTCATACCTTGGTCATACCTTGGTCATACCTTGGTCATACCTTGGCTATACCTTGGTCATACCTTGGTCATACCTTGGCCATACCTTGGTGATACCTTGGTGATACCTTGGTCATACCTTGGTCATACCTTGGTCATACCTTGGTCATACCTTGGCCATACCTTGGCCATACCTTGGCCATACCTTGGTCATACCTTGGCCATACCTTGGTCATACCTTGATCATACCTTGGTCATACCTTGGTCATACCTTGGTCATACCTTGGTCATACCTTGGTCATACCTTGGTCATACCTTGGTCATACCTTGGCTATACCTTGGTCATACCTTGGTCATACCTTGGCCATACCTTGGTGATACCTTGGTGATACCTTGGTCATACCTTGGTCATACCTTGGTCATACCTTGGTCATACCTTGGTCATACCTTGGTCATACACTTGGTCATACCTTAACCATACCTTGGTCATACCTTGTCATACCTTGGTCATATCTTGGTGAAATAGGACAAAAGTTGGGG
>NW_023365771.1:63438-65889 GCF_000003815.2 Branchiostoma floridae
TCATACCTTAGTCATACCTTGGCCATACTTGGGTCACACATTGGTCATACCTTGGTCATACTTGGGTCATACCTTGGTCATACCTTGGTCATACCTTGGTCATACCTTGGTCATACCTTGGTCATATCTTGGCTATACCTTGGTCATACCTTGGTCATACCTTGGCCATACCTTGGTCATACCTTGGTCATACCTTGGTCATACCTTGATCATACCTTGGTCATACCTTGGTCATACCTTGGTCATACCTTGGTCATACCTTGGCCATACCTTGGCTATACCTTGGTCATACCTTGGTCATACCTTGGTCATATCTTGGCCATACTTTTGTAATACCTTTGTCATACCTTGGTGATACCTTGGTGATACCTTGGTCATGCCTTGGCCATACCTTGGCCATACCTCGGTCATACCTTGGTCATACCTTGGTCATACCTTGGTCATACCTTGGTCATACCTTGGTCATATACCTTGGTCATACCTTGGTCATATCTTGGTCATACCTTGGTCATACCTTGGTCATACCTTGTCTATACCTTGGCCATACCTTGGTCATACCTTGGTCATACCTTGGTCATACCTTGGTCATACCTTGGTCATATCTTGGCCATACTTTGGTAATACCTTGGTCATTATTAAACATTGAGTTCTTTGTTTCTCCAACATTCAGTCTTCTTACTGCCATCTATTTAGTACATGTATGAGAGAAAGCATCAAAGTAATGTATTCAAATTGTTCTAGACCAAACAGGTTTACCATGATTTTTGAAGCTATCATTATCCCGCGCATGCCCTACTCTGTCATTTTGGCTGCTCTACAAGGTAAGGTAGGGTCAGTCTAGATCTGGCTCACAGGTAAGTTTTCTTAGCATTAGCTTTTCCTTATTCCCATGTGTTTTCCTTCATGACAGTAAACAAGCTATTTTAAGTGAAGTTCTATGCGCAAAGTCATATGATGTGATAGTCCTCATTTGCATGCCGACGAAATCTGTTCAGCCAAGCGTATATACCTCTTATGATGTTCCGAGGGAGGAAACGACAGTCGTATTTAAGAGCCTAAAAATCAGTATATACAAAAAAAATACAACCTCTTATAAGTGTTATGAATAAACCAGAAAAAAACATTATTCAATGCCAATTCTGTTATCTCTAAACAGATGTTGAGGTGTAAGCCAATCGTGTTGTTTTCTGCCTCAGGTATCTCTGACAGCTACTCACAATTTGTTTTTGCTTCAGGTACTACGTCTGAAATAACCGGCAGTAAGAACCATCCACGCTTTTACGGCTGGCACGGGAAACATGAGTGTGAGTACTTTTTCGTACTAGTATATTTGATCTATCGCTGGAGGAACCGTAATTTAAGGCGGTTTCTGTATACCCATCTTAATGTGCAGTACGTCGTGTTTATTTTGGTATCAGCGACTATGCTGACTAGAAAGGTAAATCAAGCTAGTTCGTACACGCAGCTGCCATTTGCATTCACCAATTATCCTTGTACAGATTCCTTTATTGTTTTTGTCTAAAAGCATTTCAACAATAACATAGAGATTCACATTGCAAAGCAGGACTCGAAACGCTAGAAAGGTCCAAGAACATTGCAAGTGTTGTTCAGAGACCAGGGTCTAAAGCAGGGAGGTTTGGTCTATGTAGTTGTGTTTTCACAGTTATATATTTTCCATATATACCGTACATGTACTAGTCTCATATATCGCTGTTGGGTAGGTGTTGGTATGTAGTGAAGTTGAATTGTCAGATTTATTGAAATGATGTGAAATCTATGTGCTTTGAATTGTATAGTCTGTCTACATGAAGGGTGTGAAGGCTATTTTTTCTGTATTTTTGTCTCTGCACACAGTGTCCATTCTGTTTATACATAATACGTAAGCTGACAGTTTTGTTCTTGGGTTTTAGTAAGGAATAAGTGATGTGTATGGAAAAATGAAAAGTCTTCATGAACTAGGAGAAGTCGGTAAACTTTAGAAAAGAAAGGTTCTTTTACTTGTAATCATAAAGCGTTTGGTTCCCACCCTAAACAGCATAGAATTTAGGCTCTTAAATACGACTGTCGTTTCCTCCCTCGGAACATCATAAGAGGTATATATGCTTGGCTGAACAGATTTCGTCGGCATGCGAATGAGGGCTATCACATCATATGACTTTGCGCAAGGAACTTCACTTAAAATAGCTTGTTTACTGTCATGAAGGAAAACACATGGGAATAAGGAAAAGCTAATGCTAAGAAAACTTACCTGTGAGCCAGATCTAGACTGACCCTACCTTACCTTGTAGAGCAGCCAAAATGACAGAGTAGGGCATGCGCGGGATAATGATAGCTTCAAAAATCATGGTAAACCTGTTTGGTCTAGAACAATTTGAATACATTACTTTGATGCTTTCTCTCATACATGTACTAAATAGATGGCAGTAAGAAGACTGAATGTTGGAGAAACAA
>NW_023365771.1:65989-76260 GCF_000003815.2 Branchiostoma floridae
TAACTTTGATACTTAGACGATAGCTGTAAACGTAATGTGAAAGAGTGTTGACTACAATACAGAAAAAACGGATGCAAACGGTGTTCTTAATTGACAAAAATTGTATCCCATTTATTCCAACGACTACAGATGGTCATTACAAAGAAAAGTATAAAAGTTATGTATCGTCTAACATGTACTTGCGGTTAAACACTACGGATGATCATTACAGGAAACCATTGTTATAAATATTGGGCAGTGCTGCCCCTGAATGTGGTTAGTCGTTTACAAAAAGAACAAAATGTTTTATGTGCCGCCTTGACCGGAACACCACAGCCTAAGTCTCAAGCAGACATAACATGTCGGGCTTATTTTGAGCGTATTTTGTGGTGATTTCTAAACCTTTGTTGATTTTGTTTTACAGATAATCCCAAGGCCGCAGAGATGTAATTTTCAAGGTTGAATAATAAATATAAAGGTTTGATAAAGAATATGCTTGTCATCACCACCGCATCTATAGATAGACACCCTCTCTCCATTGGGATCGCTGTCAGAACTTCCTACAAAATAACATCAATATAACATTCATTACGAGCGTACAAGAAAGTCTTATTTACCTACCTTCTCAATCCACCACCTTTTTCGTGTTTGTCATGGATGTGGATGATAGTGTAACTACAAATAATGATTTTCAATCAGAATTCAATTGCAAGTGAGAAAATAAAAACATACATTTACAAACAGTGAGCCTAATCCATTGTAAGATTCAGCCAATCAGGTTTGTTAGGCCAGGGGCACCCTGTAGGTAAAGGTGGTATCTCACTGCACTTGGGGCACCAGTACGGCACTGCGGGGTTCTTTCACTGCGGCACTGTTGTATAGTCTTGTATTATTTTCGCCGTTTTTTAATGATACAGATATTGCATAATACGTAAAGGTACGACGTAGAAGACAACAAAACGCACAAAACGTATGAAAATTCGTTCTTTATCTCTTAAATTCGTTGAATAATCTTTCGAACCCCGCAGTGCCGCACTGGTGCCTATAAGTGATTCTAACTTTATGACATATACAAGAAGGGAACCAGCGCGTTCGCTTGGAGTAGGGAGGGAGTTTTGCTGCATGGGTTAAGCTAAGGGCACAACCCGCCGTACGTGCAATTTGTTCGTGCGTTTTTTGGGGTGGCCACGTCCGCCACGTATTTCTGAAAACGCGGGGAACGACTGGCAAGAGCAGGGAGGGAGCACGTCAACGCACGGGACACAAAGTTTTGCCTGCACTTAAAGTTCTACGGCGTGTCTGCGTGCTCCAAAATCCGTTGGATTCCCCACGAGTTCGTACGGAGGCAGTACTTACCACGGATCCCAAAAGATTGCCCACGTTTTGGCACGTAGACAGCACGTTTCTGCACGCACGGCAGATTGTGCCCTACTTTCTTCTTGTTTGCTCTATTGCTTTGTAAAGTTGATCATGTCTTTTTGTGTAAACCTGCTTATGCAGCTTCTTTTTGTAAATTGTAATGTTTGTTTTTTGGAAATTGTATGCTTGCTGTAACTAGTGTAAGACTGTTTTGTATCCTACTTATTTGTGTAATTTTTGTCTTTAATACTGATGTGATGATCATGTTTGTGTATTTTTTTTATGTTTTCAGCTTTTGACGTTTGCTTCTTGTGTTTATTGTTCTAATGTTAAGTTTTTTTTTGTAAGCCTAATGTTGTATTTGTAAACATTGCAATGTTTGTGTGAGTTTGTTAGTGCTAAGATAGTGGTATACTTGATATGTTTATATTTGTGATTCCTTTTGAATCTTCAGATTTTTTTTTTAATGCAAATGGAATGCTTGAGTAATATTCATGTAAATTTGTGATATGTGTAAAATTGAAACCAGGGAAGGAAAACCCTGCACAGAAACCCAGGGATGACACCCCTGCACAGAAGTCCTAGGGAAGAAACCCTAGCACAAAAAATCCAGGGGGGATAAAACACCCCTGTAAAAAAAGTCCTAGGGAGCAAACCCTAGCCAAAAAAAGCCAGTGGGAATGGCCCCTGCAACAATATGTAAATGTGTTATAGTATGATAGTATTGCATATGTCTAGATGACTGAGTAAAGGTAGACTAGTGTGTAAAATGGTAAGGTAATGCTAGTTCAAATATTCTATAATGATCGACTTTAGTTCTGTATATTTAGTCGTATGTTCTATAGTGATTAAGTGATTATCTTTGAATGTTCTGTACTTTAGATTTATGACTTGTGAATAAAAAGTGAAAAAAAAAAAAAAAAAAAAAAAAGATTGTGCCCTTAGCTTAACAGCCTGTTCTTTTACATCTCTTCACTCGTCCCTGGACCGTACCTGAGGTTTTATGCGTACAGATCAAGGATTTACGAAGCCAAAAGAGCTAATTATGGTACCATATATGTACGTACCACCAAAGCTGTCGACTACACAGCTTCAGTCGTCACTGAGTGGCCTCGCGATAGTCACGGCCACGCCCACGGCGACGCCCACGGTGATCTCCACGGCCACCGCCACGGGAACCACCGCCACGGCCACGGTCTCTCTGCAAATAAAATGTACATTACGTCGGTCCTGACCCACCTTTTTACACATTGAAAATGTATTTGCATAGAAAGCATTTAGAAGAAACACTAACAATTAATAAGATACGCCAAAAAGCGCTAGCAGTTACTCAAGCAACTGGATATTACATATGTGGGAAACGGTCAGACATTTCGGACAACATCCGATATCTTTCGTTAATGACACTGGAGAGATCTGTTGGAGAGCAATTTTTTTTTCATATCCTACCTATGAATTAAAGTAAGAAAAAGTACTCACAGGCCTCCTGTGAGGAGCATAACGGTCCTCAACCACATTGCCACCTGAAACGAAAAGTGGGAGTAGCTGTCAGAGAAGCCCAAGGCAGAAAACAGTACGATCGGCTTACACCCAACATCTGCTTAGAAATAACAGAGTGGGCATAGTGGATAATGGCCTTTTCCTGGCTACTACATAATAGAATGATCGCGTGGCTTAATCGGCAGCGCGTTGGGCTCAGGCCCAAGAGGCATAGGGCCTAGGGCATGACGTACCCGCTATACACGAGTCAGGGGTCAATCCGCTTACACATTTACCTGTGAACCAGATATAGACGAGCCCTACCGTCTGGACCAGTCACGTTCCGATCC
Source organism: Branchiostoma floridae (assembly GCF_000003815.2). Taxonomy (NCBI): domain Eukaryota; kingdom Metazoa; phylum Chordata; class Leptocardii; order Amphioxiformes; family Branchiostomatidae; genus Branchiostoma; species Branchiostoma floridae. The sequence continues at coordinate 69,157 of NW_023365771.1, forward strand.
TCTTGATCTCTCGACACTACTATTTTGCTGCCATCCAGCAGATGTGGACTGCTGGCCATGACGGTTTCCACTATGGCCTTGCTCCTGAATGTAATGGACCCAAACCCACCGCACTTCTGTGTGAAGGGATCAATGCTGACGAAAACATCCTCGATTTCCCCGTATTTCCCAAAGTGCTCTTTGAGGTTGTCCTCGTTGATGTTTTCACTGAGATTGTCGAGAAGCAGCTTACGCTCGTCGCCAAGGTCTGAATACTAAAAAAAAGGCAATACAAAAGTCATCAGTTCCTGTACAAGATTTAGTGTAGAAATGAATTGTCAGGGTCTGACAAAGAGCACCTTGTCAAACCATGATTCGTCATGTAAGCCAGAGAAGACAGAAGATTTACAAACTTAAAATCACCTTTTCGTCGCCATCCCCGAAACCGTCACCCCCTCCAGATCCGACGCTTGGATCCGGGCGTCCGCTGCCTCCTCCTCTCCCGAAGCCGCCTCCCATTCCGTTGCCATCTCCCGGGCCGACGGTTGGATACGGGCGCCCGAAGCCGCCTCCTATTCCGCGGCCATCCCCGAATCCGTCGCCACCTCCCGATCCGCTAGAGGCCTGGACCAGTAGCACAAACATATAAATCCGTCAAGCAACATTTACATGGACAAAGTACTGAAGCATACACCATTTAGATTACATCATACACTATGATTGGTCATGTAAATTGGAATGATTGACTAGTGGAGTTACCGACAGCGTACCAGAGAAGACAGAAGATTTACAAACTTATATAATCACCTTTTCGTCGCCATCCCCGTATCCGTCGTCACCTCCCGGTCCGACGTTCGGATCCGGGCGTAGTATTCCACCAAAGACATCTTCTGGTCCGCTCGGATGCGGGGGTCGGATTCTACCATCTCTTCCGTGGACACCCACCAAGCTCGGGATGCCACCTCCCAGTACGAAGTCACCTTCTATTCCGCGGTCACCTCCTGGTCCCCTAGGGTTCTGGACCAGTAGCACAAACATACAAATCCTTTAACACCCCTGTCACATTATACACGATCTTCGGGCGTATCGGATGGAAGATCGGCCATATTTAAGATCGACAAAGGGTTGCGCGTATTTTTCACCTGAAAACCGTCCCTGTCACATATAAGCCATACTTTGTACCTTGTACAATTGTTGTGCAATAAAGTTATTATTATAAGCAAGGCTCAGGCGATTGCCGGAAACTCATTGATGATGACATATTCAACTAAATATCCCAGAAGAGGTCCGACTCACTCACTCATCAAATCTTCAATTCATGTATATCACGTCGGTCTTGATCCGATTGGCCCCTTTTTTACTACATTAAATGTAGTGCGCATAGAGAGTGTTTGGGAGAAATGTTTGCCAAGAAGGAGACATCAGAGCGTCTTACTTAATCTTGTCTCATTAATTCCGATTGAGACACAATGATTACATATTGGACTACTTTGTGTTATAGTCAGAATACCAGCAGTTCATGAAGACATTTCATTTTTCCATACACATCACTGATTCCTTACTAAAACCCAAGAACAAAACTGCCAGCTTACGTATTATGTATAAACAGAATGGACAATGTGTGCAGAGACAAAAATACAGAAAAAATAGCCTTCACACCCTTCATGTAGACAGACTATACAATTCAAGCACATAGATTTCACATCATTTCAATAAATCTGACAATTCAACTTCACTACATACCCAACAGTGATATATGAGACTAGTACATGTACGGTATATATGGAAATATATATAACTGTGAAAACACAAATACATAGACCAAACCTCCCTGCTTTAGACCCTGGTCTCGGAACAATACTTGCAATGTTCTTGGACCTTTCTAACGTTTCGAGTCCTGCTTTGCAATGTGAATCTCTATTATTGTTATTGTTGAAATGCTTTTAGACAAAAACAATAAAGGAATCTGTACAAGGATAATTGGTGAATGCAAATGGCAGCTGCGTGTACAAACTAGCTTTATTTACCTTTCTAGTCAGTATAGTCGCTGATACCAAATTAAACCATAGGCGGTAGGCCAAGGAATTGTTGTCGGATCTCCATGCTTTGATACTGCCTGGATGATGTTACGAGTGTGGCTCTAAATGAAGTACATGTACTCGGGATCACCCGAGCGGGTGCCGAACGTCGGCGAGTTCCGAGCGAAGGCACCCGAAGATCGCCGAAGGTCGCCGAAGGCGACCAGCACTAGAAGGTCGAAGGAGGGTTAGCTCTGCTCTAAGGGTGACCGGAAGGGCTGACGGGGGCCTTTTATGAGCGCAGCGGGGTACCATTATCTGGTGGATCGGTGCCTTTGAATTGGATTGAGTGCCAGTTTCGTTGATTGTGGCACTGTATTTCACGTTGATTGTGTACTGTATTTCCTCTTTGTTGCAAAACAACAACAACAACAATTCCGAGGCCTATTGCCCATGATTAAACACGACGTACTGCACATTAAGATGGGTATAAAGAAACCGCCTTAAATTACGGTTCCTCCATCGATAGATCAAATATACTAGTACGAAAAAGTACTCACACTCATGTTTCCCGTGTCAGCCGTAAAAGCGTGGATGGTTCTTACTGCCGGTTATTTCAGACGTAGTACCTGAAGCAAAAAAAAAAAAAATTGTGAGTAGCTGTCAGAGATACCTGAGGCAGAAAACAACACGATTGGCTTACACCTCAACATCTGTTTAGAGATAACAGAATTGGCATTGAATAACGTTTTTTCCTTCTTTATTGATAACACTTATAAGGAGTTACCTACAGCGTACAAGAAAAGACAAGATTACAAACTTATAATCACTTAGGCTCTTTTGTTGACCAACATCTGCTTGAAGAAGATTGTCACATCATATGACTTTGCGCAAAGAACTTCACTTAAAATAGCTTGTTTACTGTCATGAAGGAAAACACTTGGGAACAAGGAAAAGATAATGCTAATACCCCCTCACATTAGGCGAAAATTGATCGGACGACGAGTCTGCGAGCTCTAGATATTACGAGGAGGCATGACTCTGACGGGAAAGTGGGGAACTCTGCCATTTCTTTGTCGGCAGCAGGGTCATGCCTCCTCGTAATTTAGAGCTCGCAGACTCTTCGTCCGATCGATTTTCGCCTAATGTGAGGGGGGTATAAGAACACTTACCTGTTAGCCAGATGTAGACGGACCCTAACAAAAAATAACAATAACTTACCTCGTAGAGCAGCCAAAATGACAAAGTAGGGCATGCGCGGGATAATGATAGCTTCAAAAATCATGGTAAACCGGTTTGGTCTAGAACAATTTGAATACATTACTTTGATGCTTTCTCTCATACATGTACTAAATAGATGGCAGTAAGAAGACTGAAAGTTGGAGAAACAATGAACTCAATGTTTGATAATGTTATTATAATAGTTCCCATCAACAGTTCCATTTGTGGGAGAATCGTGGAAAAGCCCTGAATCTAGGAAAGGAATCGATGATTTGCTACATGTGATTTTCTGACCTAGTTAAATGCACCACAACATACGAAGGGACCTAAGATCAAATTTACTCGTCTGTCTTTCTACAAGGAATCCAAAAACATGACCTCCCTAGCTAAGGCAAAATCTACGAAGTCATGTACTAGTATGCAGTAAATCCAAGACACGTGCATTTCCAACGAACAAGAAAACACAGTTTAATTGTGCATGGTGTCATAGGTCACGTTATGTTGTTTACGTTGCCATGCATCTTCGGTGTTAAATTGTGTCGTATGCAACATTTGGCCATCTTGAACGGCAAACGTCTGTCGATGACTGGATTTCGGAACGTTGTCTATGTCTTACATTTGGTGTCCGATACCGCTGTCGGAAAAAGACATGGGCAAGCCGGTACTACGATTTCAAATTGATACTGAGGAAATGAGATTACCTTTTCTGGAACCTTTGACCTATTAAACTTCCTGTCAGTATCTCCGAGGTGCTGCCACACTTATTTTATGGATGACATCTTCTGGAGACCCCAACACTTAATGCCCGAGGGCGAAAAAATGCTGCTAAACCACAGGACTAAACGTCCAGCCCATACTTTCCCAGGCATGGTTTGTCTANCAACAGCGAATACAACATACAGCAATGTACTGTACCACACCGTCCGACGGTGCCGCTGTCCGACAGCAAATACAACATACAGTGATATACTGTACCACACCGTCCGACGGTGCCGCTGTACGACAGCAAATACCAACATACAACAATGTACTGTACCACACCGTCCGACGGTGCCGCTGTCCGACAGCAAATACAACAATGTACTGTACCACACCGTCTGACGGTGCCGCTGTCCAACAGCAAATACAACCTACAACAATGTACTATACCACACCGTCCGACGGTGCCGCTGTACGACAGCAAATACAACATACAACAATGTACTGTACCACACCGTCCGACGGTGCCGCTGTACGACAGCAAATACAACAATGTACCGTACCACACCGTCCGACGGTGCCGCTGTCCGACAGCAAATACAACAATGTACTGTACCACACCGTCCGACGGTGCCGCTGTCCAACAGCAAATACAACCTACAACAATGTACTATACCACACCGTCCGACGGTGCCGCTGTCCAACAGCAAATACAACATACAACAAATGCACTATACCACACCGTCCGACGGTGTCGCTGTCCGACAGCGAAATCCAAACCATTAAAACTTAAAATTGGTCGACGATCTTCAGCTAACAGAGTGAAAACATCAAATTAAAATTGGTCGCCGGTCTCCAGCTAACAGAGTGAAAACATCAAGTTAACACAGCAAATACAACATACAACAAATGCACTATACCACACCGTCCGACGGTGTCGCTGTCCGACAGCGAAATCCAAACCATTAAAACTTAAAATTGGTCGACGATCTTCAGCTAACAGAGTGAAAACATCAAATTAAAATTGGTCGCCGGTCTCCAGCTAACAGAGTGAAAACATCAAGTTAAAATTGGTCGACGATCTCCAGCTGACAGAGTGCAAACAACAAGTTAAAGTTGGTCGACGATCTCCAGCTAACAAAGTGAGAACATCAAGTTAAAATTGGTCGACGATCTCCAGCTAACAAAGTGAGAACATCAAGTTAAAATTGGTCGACGATCTCCAGCTAACAAAGTGAGAACATCAAGTTAAAAATTGGTCGACTATCTCCAGCTAAACAGAGTGAAAACATCAAATTAAAATTGGTCGACGATCTCCAGCTGACAGAGTGCAAACAACAAGTTAAAGTTGGCCGACGATCTCCAGCTGACAGAGTGCAAACAACAAGTTAAAGTTGGTCGACGATCTCCAGCTAACAAAGTGAGAACATCAAGTTAAAATTGGTCGACGATCTCCAGCTAAACAGAGTGAAAACATCAAGTTAAAATTGGTCGACGATCTCCAGCTGACAGAGTGAAAAAAAAAACAAACTGCAAACAACAAGTTAAAATTGGTCGACGATATCCAGCTAACATAGTGAAAACAATCCTGAGGTTGTCCGACAACCTGAACCGTGTTCAGCTCCCTTAAGCTGTTGCCACCCATACTGGCTTCGGCCTGGTGGTCCGGGAAGCGAGTGGGGCCTGTCCAGACTGAAATACATAGAACTGTGCATACACTTCCAGAAGGATATCACCGTCAACTAGGAATTGCCGCTGCCCTGGTTGACAGCTGCCCGAATATTGAAGTCTTCGAGCCTGGTCCAATCACTTTCCGGGCTGTTGACTGCTCCACGGATTATCCCTGTCCAGAACTGCTGGCCTAGCATAGAAAAACAGTGAAAATTGTACGGTAAAACAAACAATAACACTGTCAAAACGAGAGCAGCCCAACCAGGCAACTCTTCTCGAAACATGGCGCTGCGGCACACAAAGAAACACTGACCACCACTTTGACGACTGCCCAACGTTTCCACAAAAATGGCTTAACTCACCCACAGCGGCGTCAATAATAAGTTTAACCATGGGCGGTAGGCCAATGAGTTTTTGTTGAGTGACAGGAACCCTACCGCGCGCGCTGTCTGCCGCGGTAACATGAGGGCGCCGTTTACCGCCTATCCGGAAATACCTCGTCAGATGCTCCCGTCATCCTTAGCGCGAGTATTTCCCGTCATCCTTTGCGCCGCCTTCCCCCTAAGTTTAAATGTTTGACTTAGATATTAGAATTTTGCAGAAAACGGCGATAGTAGAAAAGGCCTTTCCCACCTAGCTCGCTTCGCTCGCTGCGCGGCTTCGCCGCGCTCACAATCGGCCACGCCGATTGGTCGGCTTGGCCGACCTTCGGGTGCAGAAACTCCAACGCTGATTGGTCGGCTTCGCCGACTTCCCCGACCTTCGGGTAATCCCCAGTACTTTCCAACCCGGCAACTCGGCACAGAACGATAGTGTACGGGCGAATCAACAAGAATTCATTGGCCTAGCGCCTATTCATACAGATGCAAATTACACACAAAATGAAACGAGCATCAGAAAAAACATTTGAAAACTCGCGAATATTCTCTAAAAGCACAAACTGCACGCCCTAGGAAGGGTGAGCACACAAATTAACAAAATAAAGGAACAAAATTCAGACAGCAAAACTTCTCTAAGAAACACTCTCACGCCAAAAAGCGGGAAAGCAGACAAAGAAAATTCCAGAACACGCCAAAAAGGCGGCAACTACAAGGCAATACTGCGTACCTTCTAGACTACTGACATTATAGTCATAGGAAACTACTCTGTCCTTTTATGCCGGCAAGATACGTTTCCAAAAACGTTCCCTGCAGTTTAAGATGTCACCGGCTTGCACATGGCGGGTACAGCGCTTCAGGAGCTCGGATAGGCAACGTCCTGCTCGTGCGGCTCATGAATTCACTTGTGAATAAGAGGGAGTTATATCACATGTCATGAACTCACGCGAGTGGAGATCTCGCGAGAGTTCATTCCATTGTTTTTTTTTTTATTTTTTTTTATTTTTTTTTTTTTTAAACCTTTATTGGAAAATCATAACAATTACACACATTGTGACATTTACATGTATAGCTTGGTAACTACATCTCCGACTACGGCAGATATATAACTATAAAACTTAACAATTAGTTCTCGAAAT
>NW_023365772.1:0-8845 GCF_000003815.2 Branchiostoma floridae
TTCCATCAGGTCTGAGTACAGGTATGCAGTTCTCATATAATTTACATCTATTAGTACACGTCTATGCAACTCATGATCAGCAACAAGTCATGATGATCTGTATCTGTATCTATATAGCCGGTATTATCGCCCTTCGGCGTAACACACCAGCTTCGCAGGCACGCGGTGCGGCAGCAGCTGGTTATATTACACTGAACGATCCGTCACACCTAACTTCTGCACATCTATCTGAAAGCGTTCTTTAAAACTATCCAGAGAAGAGGCCCCTGCTGTGCTTGGTGATAACAAGTTCCACTCTACGATAGTTCTGGGAAAATACGAATTTTTGAACACATCAATCCTAGCTTGGTAACTCTGGTACTTGAAGTCATGGCTGTTTCTTGTTCTTTTTTGAGCTGGTATTAGATACTTATCAGTCCACCAGCCTATTGGTCATTTTGTACATCATGCAAAGTCTGGACATTTTCCTTCTGTCATCAAGTGATGTCCACTGCAGATCTGTTTTCATTTTGGTAACACTAGCATCCCTGTTGTAGTTGTTTGTACAGAATCTGACACAGGCTACCTTACCACACAGGTTCCCGCCTCACAGGCGACCTTACTATACAGGTTCCCGCCACACAGGCTACGTTACCACAGAGGTTTCCGCCTCACAGGCGACCTTACCACACAGGTTCCCGCCACAGAGGCGCCCTTACCACACAGGTTCCCGTCACACAGGCGACCTTACTACACAGGTTCCCACCACACAGGCGACCTTACCACACAGGTTCCTGCCACACAGACAAGTAGAGACCCTACACGTGCTTCCGTCACACACAAATAGAATTGTAGGACGGCACAAATATTGTTGCAAACAATTAATACACAAAGTTGTCCGACGATTCGACCCAAGATACGTAAATCAAATCGTTAGTTCAGATCAAAAACAGTTTGCGTGCCCTCACACCCTGTACGTAATTGTCATGCAAATCAGACACGACAAGATGTAACTCTTACAAATTCCACAAGTGTTATCAAGTTACAAGGTTGAGCAGATATATCAGTACAAAATTTGTAAGTGATTAACCAGATATATGTAATTCAAATCGCAAAATGAGCTATCAAAGTGAGTTCAAGTAAAAAAACGGTTTGCGCGCCCTCCCACTCTATCCGTAATTCACATGCAAATCAAGCGGTAAACGATGTTCAGACTCTTGCAAATTCCACAAGATTTAGTCGTTACAAGGCGAAAGAAATATATCAGTACAAAAAGTATAAGTGATCCGAGTTACCAAGTAAACTGTGCAATCAAAAGCCGGCCCAGATATCAACATACAACGAAATAAGTATATAAACGGGTTCCCCTTCCCTCAGTGTACTTACCGCGGCCGGTATACAGCCCTCCCACTCTCTAAGCTATTGTTTCAAACCTGTCCGGAATTTGATTTAGATACCGAAAATTTTACTATTACCGGTATTACAGGTTTCCCGATATGTTCGAGTACTGCCTACACTATAAACTGACAGGGATTAATGATAGTAACTAATACAAAATACGATGAAATTCAGGAAAATGCTCAGAGCTCTCGTAAGTCGCTGCTGCTCGCCTCCGCGCCTGCGCACCACAATCATGATGATGGATTCTCCTGTCGGCTGTCGACGGATGATTTGATCACCAGATATTTACAAGAATTACATTACATATCATCGATGTTATACAATGTACTTAAGGCCGTATCAAATGCCAGACAAGTCTATAACATGTGACACACGGTTTTCTCCGCTTGACATTTGTAGACTTAGCTTATTAATCAAATAGTTTCGACATGTATCGCAAAAATGCATCATACTGACACATCGTTCATTAACAGTCAACTTAAAACTAACTATCTTGTGACAAATGACCCAATTTGTACTCACCAGCAGCTGATTATCAGGCAGCAGAATGTCCCGAGGCAGACCAAGCAGAGGAACGCCAGAAGTGCCAGGAGAATGTCTGTTAGAGTGGGTAACACATTACATGTTCAGGTGTATTTTCAACGACTCTGGCATCATCTTGTTTGTATGGAAAAAAAACCTACAAACTAGTATTAGAATGTTGAGAAAGCACAAAAATGGTGAAGGTCGACCAGAACTTCGTGATGGTACTCAGATGAACGGACAGGACAGTCTCTCTCTCTCCCCCCCCCCCTCTCTCTCTCTCTCTCTCTCTCTCTCTCTCTATATATATATATATATATATATATATATATATATATGAACCTACATTATCCATTGTAATATTGCCTCTCTGTAGTCACATAATTCAAAATTCGAACAAGTACTTTTTCAATATATCAGCCAGTTGAAAGACTAGATATGTTTCGCAAGATGTCAACACTTACATTCAACCTCACATGGAATGAAGCCGCTCTTGCAGAGACCAAGTATACTCCAGGATATCTCTAAAAATAGATAAATGGTAGCCAAACATTACATTCCGGCAGTACATTTTATATCCAGGTTTTCAATTAAGCGATATATCCACAAGTATCTGGGAGAGAAGCAATAAGTTGAAAATAGCCGGGTAACGTATTTCAAGGTAGATCGCATACTTGGGTAGAAAAGATTATCTGAAAGAACTGCTCTGTGTATTCTACGTGATAATGTAATTAGTATGATATTTTGTATTTCGGCACGGAAAGAAGCGTTAGGATACACAGTTCAAAATGTGTTGACATGAGGAACCTGCAAGGAAAGATGTCAACAAAATCCATAGCGAAATTCAATACCCGTATGAGGGTTTTCTCATGGATTTTCATCCACATGACTATGCCGCTTTAAAAGTTTTTTTTTGTAAGAACGTGAGTCTGCTCTAACGTATTTGCATAACTATCTCTAGCCTCCTGAACACAGTTGGTAAAGCTACACTGTACTAGCACAGCTGTAACCATCCAGGCTGTCAAGTAACGTTATTAAGGCAAGGAAATGATGTGCAGTTTTTAATAGGCCTCGTCAACAAAATGTGTGTTAACGTGTGATATGCGACGCGACACTACAATCTTCAATGTTCAGTTCGTTGCTTTAAATGTTGAGAAGAAGTTTCAAACCTGTCCCACAGTTGGACCCAGTGTATCCAGGAGTGCAGCTACATGTGTAGGAGTTCCCGTCTTCACGGCACGTGCCATTGTTCCGGCAGGGAGATGATAAACAACCAATGACACCTTGCGGAGGAGCACAAAATGACATGTATAGAATTATAAATCCAACATGATGATGATGATAGGGCATGAAAAAATCTACTTGTCTTGTATCTACCAAAATAAGCCCTTATAAATATATATATATATATATAGCGAATCTATTCCAAAAAGGAACCGAATATTTGTTAGTTTTCCTTACTGTTTTCACAGTTAGTCCCATTGTGACCCGGGTAACAGTTGCAGGTGTAGGAGTCTACACCATCCACACAGTCACCATTGCTACCACATGGTAAAGATGCACAGTCGTCGATATCTGTAATAAGAATAAAAACTGTAAAAAATATGCACCGAGTGCATCATGCAACGGCAGCTAATTATAAATGTTGTCCTGAAAACGATCAATTCTCAACGGTTTCCCTCATTATCTCACTAGTTTTACCGCTGTTAAAGGGTTACAATTGCAAATAAGGTAATCAACATTACATTAAAGATTCCATTGCTACCATGCACATTCGTCCAAAACTGTTACAAATATGGTCGGAACCGTCGTCTTACGACATAAGACAACTAAGTTCAATAACTAAAAAATCTACACATATTGTGGCTGTCCTCACCCTCTCCGCACTTGGACCCTGTGAACCCTGGGTGACAGGTGCAGCTGTAGGAGTCTACACCATCCACACAGTCTCCATTGCTACCACACGGTAAGGATGCACACTCGTCAATATCTGTAGCAAAATGAAACAAATGTCATGAATTATGTAGATAGGGCATCGACTAAGAATTAGCCATTATTTGCTTTTCTACTCAGTTATGTAAATTAAGCCATGATTTGCATTGTTAATATCCAAATTTCTTTAAGAGATTATGCTAAAAGGATTCTGCCTATAAAGGAAAAATATTGATTTACAGATCGTACAATATTGGTTAGTTTTGCTTGCTATTTTCACAGATGGTCCCATTGTAACCTGGATGACAGTTGCAAGTGTAGGAGTCTACACCATCCACACAGTCTCAGTACCTATTGCGGCCATACGGCGACCGTATGTTACCCGGCACACAGTTTCACATCGTAGTTCGCGAGGATTTGGAGTTCCCGATAGGGTCATTTTGGCGGTAACGAAAGGTACGCGTGCATGGCACTAAAACCATTTACGGCAGATTCGACTTTGGCAGGGTCAGTTGAATTACGACGATCGAGACAACATTACTTGGTGAGAAAGATGAGTGGGTACTGAAATCATGTGTAACTTATTGCTCGTGGTCAATTGATCAGCATTTTCTCTATAGTGACCACCTGTCTATAGTAGCCATATTTCTCCAGTCCCTTGAGTGGCCGCTATTGACAGGTGTGACTGTATGTAAATAAGGTCATGATTTGTATTTTTCATATCTATATTTCTCTCAGAAACTATGCTAGAAGGCATCGGCCTTACTATTGTCACAGTTAGTCCCGTTGTAACCCTGGTAACAGTTGCAGATGTATGAGTCTACACCATCCACACAGTCTCCATTGCTGCCACATGGTGAGGATGCACACTCGTCGATATCTGTGGGAAATTGAAACAATTTTCAGAAATTATGCAGATTCATATTTTTGTCAGTAACTACTCCGAATAGGACCCAAAATGCTTGTTAGTTTTCCTTACTATTATCACAGTTGGTCCCGTTGTAACCTGGGTGACAGTTGCAAGTGTAAGAGTCTACACCATCCACACAGTCTCCATTGCTGCCACATGGTGAGGACGCACACTCGTCGATATCTGTAGGAAAATGAAACAGCTGTCATAATTCATGCAGATATGGCGTCGGCGAACGGTAAGATATTGGTTATTTGAATAAGTTTTCTTATTAGTTTTGCAAATTATGCCATGATTTGTATCATTTGATATTGCTGTCGGAACCTATGTTAAATACTAGTTGTATCGGCCTACCCTAAGACAAAATTTGTTTCAAAGATAAAACAAATTTTGTTAGTTTGCCTTACTATTGTCACAGTTAGTCCCGTTGTAGCCCTGGTAACAGTTGCAGTAGGATTCGCTAAAGATAGGATGCAATAGCTTTCTAAACATCACCAATATTTGATGCTTTTCCTCACTTTTATCACAGTTGGTCCCGTTGTAACCTGGGTGACAGTTGCAGATGTAAGAGTCTACACCATCCACACAGTCTCCATTGCTGCCACATGGTGAGGACGCACAATCGTCGATATCTGTGGGAAATTGAAACAATTTTCAGAAATTATGCAGATTCATATTTTTGTCAGTAACTATTCCGAAAAGGACCCAAAATGCTTGTTAGTTTTCCTTACTATTATCACAGTTGGTCCCGTTGTAACCTGGGTGACAGTTGCAATTGTAAGACTCTACACCATCCACACAGTCTCCATTGCTGCCACATGGTGAGGATGCACACTCGTCGATATCTGTGGGAAATTGAAACAACTGTTGGAAATCATGCAGATAGGGCATCCACAAACAGTAAGACATAATTTCTTTATCAGTTTTCAAATTGATTATGTCAATTAGGTCATAATGGTCATTATTTTTGTCCATATTTCTGTCAGTAACTACTCCAAAAAGGACCCAAAATGTTTGTTAGTTTTCCTTACTATTATCACAGTTGGTCCCGTTGTAACCTGGGTGACAGTTGCAAGTGTAAGAGTCTACACCATCCACACAGTCTCCATTGCTGCCACATGGTGAGGACGCACACTCGTCGATATCTGTAGGAAAATGAAACAGCAATCATGCTCGTATGGCATCTGCGAACGGTAAGGTAGATATTGGTTATTTGAATAAGTTTCTTATTAGTTTTGCAAATTATTTCATTATTTGTATCATTTGATATTAATTGCTGTTGGAACCTATGTTAAATACTAGTTGTATCGGCCTACCATAAGACAAAATTTGTTTCAAAGATACAACAAATTTTGTTAGTTTGCCTTACTATTGTCACAGTTAGTCCCGTTGTAACCCTGGTAACAGTTGCAGATGTAGGAGTCTACACCATCCACACAGTCTCCATTGCTGCCACATGGTGAGGACGCACAATCGTCGATATCTGTGGAAAATTGACACAATTTTCAGAAATTATGCAGATTCATATTTTTGTCAGTAACTATTCTGAAAAGGACCCAAAATGCTTGTTAGTTTTCCTTACTATTATCACAGTTGGTCCCGTTGTAACCTGGGTGACAGTTGCAATTGTAAGACTCTACACCATCCACACAGTCTCCATTGCTGCCACATGGTGAGGATGCACACTCGTCGATATCTGTGGGAAATTGAAACAACTGTTGGAAATCATGCAGATAGGGCATCCACAAACAGTAAGACATAATTTCTTTATCAGTTTTCAAATTGATTATGTCAATTAGGTCATAATGGTCATTATTTTTGTCCATATTTCTGTCAGTAACTACTCCAAAAAGGACCCAAAATGTTTGTTAGTTTTCCTTACTATTATCACAGTTGGTCCCGTTGTAACCTGGGTGACAGTTGCAAGTGTAAGAGTCTACACCATCCACACAGTCTCCATTGCTGCCACATGGTGAGGACGCACACTCGTCGATATCTGTAGGAAAATGAAACAGCTGTCATAAATCATGCTCGTATGGCATCTGCGAACGGTAAGGTAGATATTGGTTATTTGAATAAGTTTCTTATTAGTTTTGCAAATTATTTCATTATTTGTATCATTTGATATTAATTGCTGTTGGAACCTATGTTAAATACTAGTTGTATCGGCCTACCATAAGACAAAATTTGTTTCAAAGATAAAACAAATTTTGTTAGTTTGCCTTACTATTGTCACAGTTAGTCCCGTTGTAACCCTGGTAACAGTGCAGATGTAGGAGTCTACACCATCCACACAGTCTCCATTGCTGCCACATGGTGAGGATGCACACTCGTCGATATCTGTTGGAAATTGAAAAAACTGTTGGTAATCATGCATATGGGGCATCCACTAACAGTAAGACATAATTTCTTTATCAGTTTTCAAATTGATTATGTCAATTAAATTATGCAAATTCATATTTTCGTCAGTAACTACTCCGAAAAGGACCCAAAATGTTTATTAGTTTTCGGACTTTTCCTTTCTATTATCACAGTCGGTCCCGTTGTAACCTGGGTTACAGTTGCAATTGTAAGACTCTACACCATCCACACAGTCTCCATTGCTGCCACATGCTGAGGATGCACACTCGTCGATATCTGTGAAAATCGAACAGGTGTGAGGAACTATGCACAATGGGATTCGTTTAAGACAGGATGCAATCGCTTTCTAAACATCAACAATATTTGATGGTTTTCCTCACTATTTTCACAGGTGGTGCCATTGTAACCTGGGTGACAGTTGCAAGTGTAGGAGTCTACACCATCCACACAGTCTCCATTGCTGCCACATGGTAAGGATGCACACTCGTCGATGTCTGCAGAAAAATAAAACAGTTGTCAGAAAAAAGGAAGAATGATATGGCATCAGCTTACGATAGGAAACATTCTATCCAAAGATCGTACAATATTGGTTAGTTTTCCTCACCGTTGTCACAATTAGTCCCGCTGTAACCTGGGTGACAGGTGCAAGTGTAGGAGTCTACACCATCCACACAGTCTCCATTGCTGCCACATGGTGAGGATGCACACTCGTCGATATCTGTCGGAAAATGAAACATTTTTTTTTTCATTTACTTAAAGTTCACTTCAAAACAAGGGTCGTTGAGCTACTCTAGCGTTTTGGGTTACTTAAGATTAGGTGTAAATTTTAGGCCCAAGAGTCGCTCAAAGCATGGGGCTTCTCATTTGGACCGGTGGAATGTCTTAAATTAAATGCAGATAGATCATCGGCTAAAAGGAAGACATAATTTGCTTTAATCACTTTTTTAATCAGTTATGTAACTTGAGTCATGATTTGGCATTTGCGTTATTCATATTCATATTAAAACCTATGCTTAAAAGACATCGGTGAGAGTTGAAGTGAACCAAAAGTGTGGGCAAACATTTGTGACTTACCTTCATTTCACGCCATGACGCCATGTTGGCATTTATAGACTCGAAGGTTGTCTAATCCTTCTGTCAGATTTTCACCCAACTTTTACTTCTCTGAACATTGCGTCTAGTAGAGAATTATATTTCTTTCAACCACACTCACTTAAGTTTCTTTATATATGTTTTCAAATTCCTTCTCAAAGCTAAAGCTGGCGCGACAACAGCAAAAAAGTTAAACAGATCCCGGAAAGTAAAGGAAAGTGACAGAAAAGATATAAGAAGCTGTCAATATTACCATGCATAGTACAGCATTAGTTGATACCAATTAAAATTTCCTTCATTTACCATTAACGTATACCTGATTTTTTTTTTGACAGCATTTCCACAAGATTCATCTCAAAGGGTACTTAGGAAATTCAATGAACTAAACTATTTCTAAAAGTTTTCTCACCATCTTCTACAGGTGTTCACGGTGTTACCCGGCTGACACTTGCAAGTGTAGAAGATTAACGCCATCCACACAGTCTCCATCGCTGCCACATGGTAATGTTGCACATTCGTCGATATCTGTAGAACAAATAAAACATGTACAGCTAGCTGTCGTAAATTTTGCAGATAGGGTATCGACAAACACAGCAAGACATCGAGTTTACACCATCCACTCTCCAATGCTGCCAAAAGGTAAGGATG
>NW_023365772.1:10265-15098 GCF_000003815.2 Branchiostoma floridae
CGACTCCTTCGATGAAGTTTCCACTGGTTTCCTCCACCTGTGCACATCAAAACCGAGTCTCCACTCAGCTGGAATCCTGGAGGACAGCTGAGTTGCACAACTTCTCCACAGGAGAGTTGGATGTTGCTATCAATGGGGTTGATACACATTTTCTCTGTAAAGGAAAACAATACAGTCTTTAGAACAAAAGAAAATCCGCTGCACTTGGCTGACTGTTTTGCCTCTCCATAAACCTTTCCCGTGTATATTCTTGGAGCTAAATAAACTGTTGCAAACGCGTATGGCAAATATAATATTTATTGTTTCTGGTGGAAATAAAAACACCGTGGTCC
This sequence comes from Branchiostoma floridae, assembly GCF_000003815.2. Taxonomy (NCBI): domain Eukaryota; kingdom Metazoa; phylum Chordata; class Leptocardii; order Amphioxiformes; family Branchiostomatidae; genus Branchiostoma; species Branchiostoma floridae. The sequence goes on from NW_023365772.1 coordinate 10,598, forward strand.
GTTTGTGCTGTGAGCAACGCTCTGTACTCTACAACATAATTATGCATGTACAAGTTGCCTAGCGTTCTTCTGCATACTTCACGCTGTAACTGAGTTTACAAAAGTTACAACTAGGGGCTGATAAAACGGCTTTCTTACCTGATTCGCAAATAATTCCACGAGACCCATCACATGAAACACCATAAAAGCCACTGCTGGTCAAGATAACACAGTCTTCATTTATTAGGGAGGTTAGGCCAGGTATCTCTGCTTTGATAACAATGTCTGAAACACACATGTACAGGTTACGGTTGACCTAATTTTGACCGCACAGTGAATAATTAACTTAACAAATAACATGAAACATGCAAGTGTAAGCTATGCCAAGTGATGTCTCATTCAAATCACCGAGCATCCGTGAAAGGATCACTTGATACAATTGTTTCATTAAAAAAGCTCCAGGCCCCGGTATACTGAGGTTGACGGATGGTGTTAGTGACACGACGTCGACGTAACATTTTTTGTTTATCATGTCAAACTCGATTTACTCTGTTTTCCGTGAGATATTGGAATTACGATTACCAATTAATTATTCTTACTCGCATAAATTGAATGGTGGAATAATAAAATAATGGCACTTTACCGTTCTTATACGAGCACCAGGGTTCCACAGATCCTGCAGCCGCCGGCTGATAACAGCATCCCCGGGACTCGCATTCCCACTGACTTCCAAAGCCACAGTCTATCTTTCTATTAGCGTCAGTAATGCATGTTGGATTTGCAATAGACACTGGGATTAAGGAACAGCAAAGATACATGTAAATTTCCAGACTCACTCACATACAAGTTTAATGGCGATGAAAATCCAAACGCAGCTGTAGTAGAAATTTGATGGATAAGTGTTAGAAAAGGAGGCAATGCATTAATCAATAGTACTTGTGGGCATCGGTGATCTATTCTACTATAACAGTGTAAAACGGTATGTTTGAGTTGACATAGGTGAACATTTCTCCATTTTAGAAATTAGACAATACAATAAATACACCTGTCAGCCAGTCTATACATTATGACATAAGATGTATCAGCCCATGATCATGTTTGCATCATGTGGTTAAAGCACATTTGATAACGTTCTGTTGACTAACCTGATTCAATCCAGTAGAACCTGTCGAGCGTGTCCAGTTTCCTAGCTCCCAGCCAGTATTGAGTCGAGTGTGGTATGAGTGACTTCAAACTGTCCAGTTCACCCACCTGGTCCCCTGTCGCCAGGTACCCGCCTTTAGCACGACATGTCGTCAGAGCCTGGCGCCATTGGTTTGATGTCAGTTCAGCCCTGTAGCACGAGGGTTCGTACTGCCAGGTTGTCTCTGTCGAAAATGACATAATCGTAATTATTAAATACCTTTATGAGCATATTAAAGAAACCACCACCGATAGTTCTGAAGAAAAAAATTAGGGGTATGATATATTGTGATCACATCCGAGTAAATCAAACCAATAAGTTCCTCAGCACGCCTTATGTGCATTAGCTCCATAGTCACTCCTTATGACTATGAAGCTGATGTGAGCAACAAATTGGTATTCTCTGTTGCGCGACACAAACACATACAAGCGTCACAAATGGCAGTAATACAGAATCGTTGCTATCAGATAACTAAAATACAATGTCTCTATCCTCAGTTGTCAACCACATGTCAGTAATACTTTTTCATATGAATTATTTGATCAAGAGGGCTATAACCCAGCTGGTTTCATCATGTAAAATATCACCATTAAAATGAACAACTCTCCCAATTTAGGTAGAATATAGTAACAGAAAAACTATGCATATGAAGTTTGTTCAATTCGTTTTATTCATACAGCTCTTTTCTGAAGTACGTAGGAATTAAATATATACGCATGCATGACCTGTGAAACATAACTTACCGCAGGGGACGGCAAACCATTCTACCAAGAACAGGAATATGACTGTGGAGACTGCTCTCCGCATTTCAGCCTGGACAGAGATATCAAAGGATTACTTTTACTCTGTCATTCACCAACAATAGCTATGTGCCTATAAGGAGCTGTTAGCATTTCAGTTACTAGACTTACATCTAACGCGTTGAACATGTACAACACACATCCTGTGACAAATAAAAATATGGTATCTAGGAGCCCCTAGACAATAATCATTCAAGTTAGAGCAACATCCTAGACAAAATAAATCCCTTAACAATTTGCATTTCATGCTGACTTTTTGTGCTATGATGCTCATTTGCATAATTAATGTTCAACGATGTTCACCTGTATAACTTCCAAATGCTACAGTTGTACACCTTTCTAGCACATATTTCATACAGTTCATTTTAACATTATTTCTAGGATTTATTTCTTTATATTTGTTATTATTGTATATTTGCTTTTATTGTCGTTGACACTATCATTATCATTTGTTTGTACAATTGTTATTATCTATTATCATTATGATTATTTTTCTATCATTGTATAATTTAGTTGCATGGGAGGCAACTAGTAAAGGTTATAAGTACCTGTTTTTGCCTCCCTACCATTTTGTGTAAATACATATGGTGAAGTTCAAATAATAAATAAAAAATAAATAAAAGTATGAAGTTCCCGTCATTTACCACAACGACATTATAGCATTTTCTCATTAATTATGCAAATTAGGTCTTTATTTTGCATAATATATATATATATATATATATATATATACATACATATATATATATATATATATATATATATATATATATATATATATATATATATGCCAATATTCTTCTCTTTCTCAGTTACAAATGTCACATGTTGCAATGGTCCTATGATGGAACAGAGCGCTGTTTCGGACGATTTCCTTATTAATAATGCAAATTAGATTCCAATTTGCATAAACAATATATAATTATAAGAAACATCACTCAAGCTATCTACATAACAAAAATCATAACAATCCGTCAACTCCGTCTTGAGTTATTCCCTTTCAAAGTCTAACACTAAACCTGTCCTGTAGTTCCTAAACGAGCCGCTAGGGGGCCCAAACCTATACCACTTACTTTCGGCATCTACATCTGTCTATCACTAATAAATCATAGCCACGGCATGTTTAAAAACTCAAGATATCAAACCAGGAAGTTACACTGCAGTACCGTAACAGGCAGCTAGGGGGTTCAAAATCTAATCGTTTTCAGGTCTCATCAAGACGTACACACATACCGAATATCAATACAATCCATCCTGGCGTTCTGGTCTTCTACATACATACATACATACAAACATACATGCAAACGCTACCCAAAATACAACCTTCTTGGCGAAGGTAATAAACATCAGCCTGCAAAAGGACCTACTGACGATTTGAAATAATACTGTCCAACACCGCCAGCTATTCGTTTACGTCATATCAGTAACCCCCCCCCCTTTTCGCTTAGCGCTTATTGATCTGCCAATATTGTAACCTAAATTAGACAGAAGATGAGTGCCACTTAATTGTGGGCTTTACTTTATACACCAACGAAAGAAACGTCCTCTTTGATTGCATACAAGATATGTTCCATAATTTACGCTATTCAAATAGGACGGCAAAAAATTATTTTCTTATGCAACTACATAAATCAGATAATATCGATTACATCTGCCCTTATGTCTTAAGAAGCGAGAACTTGTACACACTAGCATGTGGTATACATACTAGCATGTAGTAGTCTCTGTAGATGCAGTATGATACTTTTTCGTATATGAAATTGTGCCTTGTCGCTACGACCTGTACTACGACAGGTCCTATTTTGTATCTAACAATTGTTTCCATTTAAGTACAGGTAGTCATTTATCATGGCACTAGGTATAGTAACAAATGCCGTAAATGATGGTCGGAACCTAACATCTGCTTTGAGTCTCTTCTGGAGCAACAGCTGTTTGATCAATTAGACTAATTAAACTAGACATAACCCAACATATGCTTGGCTACATTTCGCCCAAACCGCAGGGCGATGTCGATGACCTAGTCCACATTACCTAAAACATAGGGATGATTTTTTTAATTCTTACATTATTTGTACAAACAGCTACCGTGAAAAAAGCAACGTGCATCATCATGCAACTACGAACAGATGACATGCCAAACTACTTGGATACTCAATGCAGCAAATGGAAAAAAAGATACAGCTGCGAGCAGATATTACATTGCCAACTACACACTCCCTCGGATGTTACCTCCGACCCGGAGTAATCAAGAACTACAACAGACCACCCTCAACTAGGAAACTTCAGACGCCATTGCAATCATTACATGCGCAGAAAAGCACAAAGCAAAAGTAACGATCAACGTACCAACGATAAATGCCGTCTTCGCTTTCGTAGCGTATGTCGCAAAAAGAAGTGATAAATACACGTTGAAATATCAATCACCTTCGCTGTACATGAACAACTTCGTGTTTTAGAGAAAATGATTACATGTAGAACGTCAGTCCCAAAACCCTGTTCAGAATCGATTTATATCATCGATTTACAAGAGCAAACGGAG
>NW_023365772.1:15198-18605 GCF_000003815.2 Branchiostoma floridae
AAACGCTCTAAAACTTGAGCGTAACAACATGTACAATGCTCGTAACGTAGACGAGGCATAATGATAAAAACGCTCTACACTTGAGCGTAACAATATGTACAATGCTTGTAACGGAGACAGAGCATAATGATAAAACGCTCTAATACTTGAGCGTAACAATATGTAAGATGCTTGTAACGGAGACAGAGCGTAATGATAAAACGCTCTAATACTTGAGCGTAACAATATGTAAGATGCTTGTAACGGAGACAGAGCATAATGATATAAACGCTCTAGAACTTGAGCGTAACAATGATAGAAACGCTGGAGCGCTGGAGCGCAATAAGTAGGAGAGTAAAGTAAAGATTCTTCGGTGTGTGTAAAAATGTGTTCGGAATGTTCAGAATGAAAGAGCAGAGGATAGAAACGGTGTAGAATTTGAGCGAAGACTGTCTAGATGGAAAAGCCTCTTGTAATGACCACAACGACACTACGTGAGCGGCCGAGGTGGCAATTAGTTATTTCGAGAGGCAAGAATTTTGGCACGGAGGTGCGGGGCGGGTGGGTGGCAAATCGTCTTTGTAACTTCTAGACTGCGAGAGACACAAGCTTTGCTGTTGCTTGTGCTCCAGCTAGGAGGGAAGTGAATGACTCAGCATCCTCTGAGTCACACACACACACAGTATCGCTATCTCCGACCAGAGCGTTGTGCCTGGTAGTGACATTTTTTGTGGTAAACGACATCCGGTGTCAATATCAAACCGCCTAGAATTTGCTGCGTTGAAAATTCGTATTTTCTGTATTTAAACAATTGTATGTTTCACTCTTAAATGGAAATCGTATCGCACAGTCAAATTTCTATTAGTAGAAAGTCAGTCGTATAATGTACTACGGAGTGCTGCATTCGCCAGTGGACAATGATGGCCTCGAATAATCTCTACTCAGCAGACATTGTCATCTTTTATTCATACACAACAGGTTTTACGGAACTACCTTTATGTTCACTTAGTTTAACATAACTTATGACATTGGGCAATGTTCATACAAAGATTCGCTATCCCCGTCCACCCCCCAAAAAGCAACACCATCTAACACTTCTATCGGACAGTTGAGAAGCTGATACTACTGTACATATCGTGTCGTGCAGATAGGATTTAAAAGGTAAACAAAGTTTTGCCGAGACTTTTCGTTTGTGGCGATAGACCACAACCAACAACGTAAAGAAGTGGATGGCGTAAACTGTACATGTGGGTTTCATATAAAACGTTATCCCTGGTCTCAGAGGATCTGTAAAACTGGCGCACTACTTGTTACGAGCATTGTACAAATTGTTACGCTCAAGTTTTAGAGCGTTCTTGTCATTCTGCTCTGTATTACGAACATACTGTTACTGTTGCGCTCATCTATTGTCCTATATGTTGCGACCATTGTACATGTTATCATGCTCAAGTCTTACAGCTTTTCCCCTATTGTTTGGCTCCTATTAGACCATTTTCACTCTGTTGTGCTCCTTCCGCGTGTGTTCCTGGCTTCGCTCTGTCCTGCTCTCTTACTGTTACCAGTTTAAGTTGAACGTATCTAAGTTCCCGACGTTCCTCTTTTGCCAGTTTTGGAGCTAATTTTGCCTTATTCCATAATCTGCCGTGAGCGTTGGCCCTGTTACGCCCAGCATTTATCCCCTATTTCGGGGTGTGATTCCCCTCTAGGTTTGTTTTTGAACGTTGTCCCTTGTGCATGTTCTGATACCTACAGTAATAACCTATCCACTCATTACTATGTTATACCTGAGCAATACCTTGCTAATTTTATCAGTTTGATGTTTATTTGTCTTCTAGTATACCCCGTGACTTGGGCTTCCCACCGATCTTGCACAGCTTGAGCGGCTTTGTCACAGATGTGTCCCAAATGTGTCCCGGGCTACTACCTCCCTAACTACCTTTTCTTATGAGTTTTTAGACATGCCGCCCAAGCGCAAGACGACAGAGAAGGCGCCCAAACCGCCTAAACAGCCTCGCAAAGACAACCCCCCAAAGAAGCGGAAGCAGCCACCACGTCGCACGAACACAACCGTCGCTCCAGTGGTCACCTCAGCCCCTGCACCTGTGGTCACCACATCCCCCGTTGTCACCACGACGCCAACCCCGCCCGTTGTCGTCAGCTCTACCACCACGACATCAACGGTAGTTCACAGCCAACCCACTACCTCAACTACACCAGCCGTCACCTCTACGACACCGATTTCTTCTGTCACCACTGCTCTCAGCGTACCCCCTGCCATCTCATCAACGACGCAGACTGTTCCTGCCGCCGTCTCCGCACTGGCCTTACCTCCAGCCACCTTGGATCTGCAAAGGAACGCCCTTGCTGCCGCTATTCTGGGTAATCCTGGTCATTCTAGCCTGTTAAATCCTGCAGCTAATTCTTTTCTGCCGGCGGGCCAAGGTTTAGGTTTAGCTGCATCCACTACCACCCCTTCCATCCACCTCCCACTCGACTCTGGGGTCTCTGCCCCCCTCAAAGAAAAAATCTGGGCCGACAAGTACCTTGATCTGCGCCAGTTGTTGCCAAACCAAAACATTACCCCGCAGTACACAGTCTCTCTAACGGATGTGGATGCGGCTCCTATCCTGACCTTGGCCAACCGACAGGTTCAGAACAAGACACCTTTGACCCTCGACCAGTGGACCGATGCGTTCCTGGTCTATCATTATATTTACATTCAACGTCACCCCGCTGCTACTTCGGCACTAGTGTCTTATCAGCATCTCATTAGAACCATGGCTTCCAGGGGGGCTAACTGGCTCCGATACGACGAGGCTTTCCGTTCATACCGCCAGTCATCCACACACACACCGTGGAACTCCCCACACCTCCAGCTTTACATTGACGCATTCACTACGCCCTTTCAGGTTGCCCGCCCCCAGCCTGCGTCCCAGGCTGTCCGCCCATCCGCCTCCGCCTCCCGACAATCCGCAGCAGCCCGTCCCCGAGACATCCCCAGGAGCTATTGCTTTCCATTCCATCGCCAAAATGGAAAATGTCTGCGAGCGGATTGCCCCTTCATCCACACCTGCCCCTACTGCCGTAGTGCCCACAAAGCCTACATCTGCCCCAAACGACCCGTCTCCAACCAAAACTAGGATAGTTGCGGCCAAATCCTGTAATTTAGTGCCCTCCGATCGTCTTTCTCGCCCGCCGTCCGTACCCATTATCAACCCAGCCCGGTAGCACGAGTTGTGAATCACCCGACGGACGCCGCAGCCGCTTCCCGCCAATCGATCGTCTGCTTCCCACGCCGTCCACCCGGCCCAGCAGTTACATACTGCGAGCGGTGAGCGTACCCGTGACTTTATCGTTTTTCTTGATTTCATTCTTGTTCAAGACTATGGACAAACCACCCGCATAGCCATACCGGCATCCTTATTGCA
>NW_023365773.1:0-9907 GCF_000003815.2 Branchiostoma floridae
TTTAAAAGTCTTAAACAAAATGAACATTGCCGGCGCAGCATCTATTTTCTGTCGATTCAACATTGGTATTGCACCATCATATATCAGGGTCTGAAATTCTTGCCTTCAAGTTGATTGTTAAATTTGCTTGAATTGCTTACTAAGTGCTTGAACATGTAATAGTTTTTCTGAGCAAACACGTTTAATGTAACAGAGGTATCATCCATTTTACAATCATTGGTTTGGGGCTGGTGTAGTAATAAGACTGGGTCACAATGGTATCTAGGGAATGTGTTTTTGTCTTCTAGATCCCTGATAGACAAATCGCAAGGCTGGTGTACAAACTCTTAAGGTGTTTTTCTAGTCAAAACTAACAAGAAACGTATCAGAATCACTTGTATCATATGACACCTTAAGTTTTCTACATCAAAATCTTAATAATCATTAACTTTTGTACAGGTAATGGTATTAAAGATAAGTCTCGGGAATATGAATTTTCAGAAAAATAAAAAAGACTTTCTTATGGGGAATCATCTGTACTAGTGGACCCTGAAATATCAATAAACATGTTTGTACCTTTAATGCACGTTATACCAAGGTTATATGCTTTTAGAGATGCCTTTTGGAAATATGAATTTTTGCAACAAATCAGGACTTACTATTTTATCTGATTTCATCATTACTTTATTAAAATCTTATTAACATTTTTGCATCAGTGCATCTATTATGCATTTGATATCCTTCGAAAGACTTTTTTTTTTAAAATAGGGTCATTTAAGTGTGATGTTCACAGAAGTGTGAAATTAATCAATCATAGTCTTATGAGTTAATAAATAGTCTTGCTATTATGAATAAATCAGTTGTCATACTCATTTGTTGTCAATGAATTATACTATCATGGATATATTATACTTATGGTAAGCTTTTCAATAAGAGTCATATAAGTGATCAAACTGTTTTCCTGGTTTACAAAGCAAAAAGTTAAAAGACTCAAAAGACCACAAGTTATTTCTCATGAATACTCTAGCTCACCTCCAAAATGCAGGTGATCTGTATCATTTTGTAGTGATGCAGCATTTACGTGTAAATCATCAAACAAAACTGACTTCTCCCATGTTCAGTTTTAGCTCTAGTGTTTACCATGTAGGAGTGACTTGGTGCAGCATAAAAGACACTTCTTAACCCTTGTCCTGCTGGGATTTTTTGGGCCAATTTAACCCCCCTAAGCACCTAGGCCCCACCTGGCCACAGCCTGCAAGATGCAAAAGAGTCTGGAGTAGTTTAAGGGAGGGGCTCCTCAGAGAGAGTGACAATACCCTGCCATGAAAGAGAAGCTGATTTACTAGTCAGCTCAGTAAAACTTGACATATTCTGTGCTGCTGCTGTGGCAGATTTACTTCCCCATTCGATGTGCTTTGCTGTGGTGTGCCGCATTTAGGTGAGAGATACCCCAAACCCATATTAAATAATACAGGACCTGGATACAGGTATCATGTATGTGCAAATTGAAAATAGTCGAGAATAGCAGGACTCGGGTTAGCTTAAAGACCTCAGTTCCTTTTCTTCACACTGCCGGCCAGCAGAACCTGCATGCTGCTCCTGGTTGCTAGGAGACCCCTCCTCTCCGTCTCCGTGACGACCGCGCCCATCCAGAAGCTCCAGAGCATCCCGAAAGCCGCCAGCAGGTTGGTGAGAGATGTGAGGAGGATGGGGAGGGACAGGGAGGAGGGGAGGAGGAGGAGGAGGACACTGAGGAACAGGACCGCTGCGTAGAACCAGCGGACGGATGCTGTAGAGATGATGGCCTCGTCCATGATGGTGACGGCTTCTCGGAGGTTGTCATCGCGTAACGGAATGTCGGGAAGATGCTCAGTGTCTCCTGGATTGTCTGAAAGAGAGGGAAACAGAATGGTGTACAGAGACTGTGATTCTTTACACACAACTTCTGGCCAAATAGGGACACATACATGTAAGTGGATAAATTGGAATTAAAGGATGGCCCAAAGATTTGCAGAGTCTCTTGGACTGTCTGGGAAAGGCGGAAAAACAGAATGGTGTACTGAGAGACTTTATAGGGATTCTTTATAACACAACTTCTGGCAGTCAGCAGACAGAGAAGCAGAAAATAAAACTGGATGCATTACAATCAAAGGATGGCTCTTACCACAGAACTAGAAGGACTAAGTTCTTACATTTATCATAAAGCATGTAAGCTTGGTAGCTTCCATGTGGGATATCATGTTTAGGTAAATATTCAAGATAAAGCTAGTCCCATACATCTAATATTTTTAAAGCTGTATAGTACAATTACATGCAGTGGGTTGTTATCCACTGTGTCTAGGACACAGTATTGAAAGGCAGAGCCCATCCCTCTCCTCCCACCACCATTTATCTCCCAACCCAAAGTCAGGTACCCACTTCTACACCTGTGTGAATTGAGAAAAGTCTTGTAAAGAGCCTTTCCTTAAGGGCACAAGATCAGTACATGACGGGACTGGACCAAACACCCTGAATGCCTCATGGCCCCATAAGTATTACATTTAGTTGTCACTGACAGGTAGTCGGGGTAACTATTAGCTGAACTTTTCAAATCCAGTCTGCTAATGCTGGGTCACCTTTATCCGTGGGGTATCCTATATCCATTGATTTTCAAAACAGGGTAGTCAGGGAATTCAAGTCGACCAACCATGGTTTCAAATTGCATTACAAAATACTGCAGTTTAAAGCCACCATCTGTTTATGTGATGGTATATATAGTACTAAATATTAGTACCCTGTTTTGAAAAACAGCAGATATAGGTTACCCTACGGATAAAGGTGAGATAGCATTAATACTTTACGCTACATTTTTCTCTTACCATCACTTGGTTCTGAAACTTTCTCCAGCTCCAAGTGTGCCAATACGCCTTCGTGGTCGGAGTAGTTGAAGGGTTTTCCGGGAACCTTGTGCATGGTGGTCTCACAGTGGACACACTTCACTCTGCACCTGGCAGACCCCTGAAAGGCCCCAAGGGAGGAACTATTTCAAAATCTTATTTTATTTTATTCATTTAGTGCGTTTTCAAACACCTGGGTCAACTATGTCAAACAAATTTTCAAAGGTGCCTAGTGCACAAAACAGTTAAGTCAACAAAATCATGTTCAATAAAAAAAAATGAACTTAGTAGTACACAGTACAAACAAAAGTGTGTGTTACATAAACAAGAGCCATAGAAAACAAATTAAATTCACAAAGTTGACTTACATATGCATTGACATTTCTTTTCTCTTATATCAATTGGTAAATGAATGAATTTTCCCAACCGTGTACAGTGAGGGGACTTGAAGGACAATTCATGATTCCTGTGCTCACTCACTCACTCACTATCCATGGTTAGATTATACTGCTGCTGGGTTCCCTGACGCAGGGGTAGGCAGCAGTCGGCCAGTCTTCACACTCCGCTTCCATTTGGCTCTGTCCAGTGGGTCGACCCCTGTCAGACCACACTCCTTCAAGTCCCTGCTGACACAGTCCCTCCAGGTTTTCCTAGGTCTACCACGACCTCTGTTGCCCGATACTTTCAGTTTGGTGATCTTATTAATGCAGTCACTAGATCTTTCAACATGCCCAAACCATCTAAGACGGCGGGACTGCAGCACTGAGATGATGTCCATGTATGAGAGTTTGGATGCTTTGTATAAAATGAGCTCATCCTTTGACTTTTCTGTTGCTAATGACTACTTTGGTCGCAGCTACATGTACTATACAGCATGGTTTTTCATCTCGAGACCGGATGGACTCACCGTAAGCAAGTAAGTAAGGAAGCAGTACAGTGGAAGCCAGTTAATTGCACATCGGATTAACGCACACTAACGCTGGTTCACCTTTTTCCGAGGGTAACCTATATCCGTTGTTCATAAAAAAGCGTACTTAGGGGTATAAAGTGGACGGACAATGGTTTTAAATCGGAATATTTTGAAAATATTGCAGATTTAAAACCACATTCCGCAAACTTGATGCTCCTAAATGAGCTGTTTTTAAAGACAACGGATAAAGGTCAGCCCGCGGATAAAGGTGAACTAGCGTTACATGTTAACTGCACGGAATCCCAAAATCCCAAACCGGTGCGGTCCAGCAAGATAACTTCGCATTATTGCACCAGCCGGATAATTGCACGAAATTCACTGGCAAATAGGCCGTGCAATTAAGCGGCTTCTACTGTATAAAATGACAGCAAGTAGTTTTTTCTTAGTGATCTTACCTTGTAGAAGACATAGTCGATCCTCATGGGGGCTTCGGGACAGCCGGAGTTATAGTTGTTCTCTGAACACCAGCACGTCATGCCGGAGTCATCAGCATTCTGAGTGGAAAATTCACGGTGTAGAAGGTAAAAAAACTTCAGGGCTGCCCTTTTGAAGCCATAGGGGCAGTGGGTTGTTATCCAGTATGTCTAGGGTATTGGAAGTGGAGCCCCCTCATTTCACTTCTTTCACTGCCTTTTACTACATCAACCGAAGTCAGGTACCGGTACCTTTTTTTCACCTGGGCGGAGTGAGGGAAGCGTGTAATGAGGGTCTGCATGCTCTTAGTGGCGTGGCGTAGGCAGCCTATTTTATTTCCTGTAATTCGTAGGGAGAATCATCTTATCTACGTAATTCGTAGCGAGGCGACCAAATTTAGCGTAATTGCCTTCCTTGATTTAGCGTAATACGTAGGGGGTTCTTCTGAATTCATCGTAAATCGTTGTCGGGGCCCCCCATACAGACCCTCTCGACTTTATACATAACGTCTAGACTGGAATGTCAGGAATCAAACCCAGGACCTTGTGTCCGCCAATCTAGCTACTCGGTTATTTGATGAAACAAACACAAATTCTGTGAGTCAGCAAAAACAAGACTTCACCCCATTACCCAAATGATTCCAGTCTCACAAAAATTAGCATTGAAGATGTGTGGCAACACTGCAGAAATGCAAACACACCCCGAAACAATCCTTCATTCTCTTGGGGTACAAAAAACAAAAGCAGTCAATAAAGACAAACCAACACACAAACATGTTGGATCCGAATTTAACTGCAACTTCCCATACGAAAAAAAATTATACGGGCAAATTTTGGACCGGCCAACTTGAGCAATCTAGTGCTTTTGTGATGTCACATGTAGGAAGTTACAGATTTACTCTTGTATTATTCTAATCTAGACTTCAGGAAGAACTTACTGATGCATCACTAAAACATGGAGATCAAATAAACCAAACCAATCCAAACAGTTTAACTCTCATCAAGAATGAATTTTACCAAGTTGAACAAAGATGAACTTTAAAGTTTCTACTATCATATACAGTCAAACCTGTATTAGCGGCCACCTTTGCATAGCAGCCACCTGGCCGTAGTGGCCACTATTTCTCGGTCCCTTGGATTCGTAATGATTAAGAAATAGGCTTAGCGGCCACCTGTCCAACAAGGCCACACGATTTCCGGTCCCGTTGGTACAGAAACACTGCTTATTGCAACAATACTGTAGCCTTCTGTCATCCTGCACCGAGTTTGAAACTGTAGTTTGCGAGACTTTGGAGTTCCTGACAGGGTCATTTTGGCGGTAGCATTAAAGTGCATGTCTTTGACTGTGAATTTACTGATCGAGACAATGTTACTTCATGAGAAAGATAAGTGGGAACTGAAATCATGGTCAATTGATCAACATTTTCTCTATAGTGGCCACCTGTCTATAGTGGCCATATTTCTCCAGTCCCTTGAGTGGCTGCTATAGACAGGTTTGACTGTAGTATTATATACCTTATGTTCCGCTGACGGCCAGGCATCCTCCATCCCAGTGTTGGACTGGATGATTTTCAGCCCGAGTTCAAACGGCTGGTTGTTCAAATCTCCCGCCAAAATGTTCACATCTGCGGACTGACTCATGTGCCTGGAGGTACAAACAGAGATTATAGCTTGAATTTGAAAGTTCATAGTGTGTTCAACTTGGTAGCAGTTATCTGAAGCAAAGTTGAACTGTGATTTCCAAAGAATAAGTTTTCTACTGTCCAACTCCAGTCCTGTTAAGGAATGCCCAATCCACCGCAAGGAATGTGCAATCTTCTATAGGGACTGTCTAGGGGCATCCTCTACTCAACTGCTCAAGCCTCTGCTACTTTTTTTCCGCCTGGCTTCATCGCTATAAGATGCCCCATAATCTGTCAAAAATCCTACTGAGAAACCTTAACAAATCAAAAAGTTTAAATGATCCCTTTCAAAGCTCAGGTCAATAGTAGAAACTCTGGGGAAACACAGGAGAAACACACCCTGCAGAAGAGGAGATACTCCCAGTGTGTATCTTCCCTTTTTTCCCTAGTCAGAGGGTTCCTAATGTTTTCTTTGGAGGATATACCTTGTTTATCTTATGAGGCGGCGCCATCTTGGAAAATTTACGCAAATACAATTCCGATATTTTGGGCTCGCGGAATACGAAAATTAGACCAGCGTACATGGATTTCAAGAGCCTATAACATCAGATACATGAACGGACGGTCTACTTGTAAAATCTGTCCATATATTTTTTCAGTCTGCACAGAAATGACGATGTAGAGAAGGGTAGAGTGCAAAGAGTCTGAGACGAGAAAAACGCCAACAACACGTTGGTGGAAAAACTTCGCATAAAATCACATAATTTTGTAAAATGTTTCTTTATTCAATGTTTCCTTCGTAAATCGTCCAAGTTGAGCCTACATTTTGCTGATGTAGTGCAGAAATTGAAAAAAAGTGAACCCCGCGTGGGTTTAGCGCGGCGTAACGCGGTCGGCCAGTCGCGCCGGTGACCGCTATCGGCAGTGTTGGCATAGCGGCCGGACTGAAAATCGGCTGGCCGCGACCGCATTCGACAGGTGACCGCTATAGACTATTTCTTAATGCTTAGGTCAATGGGAAAAATCCAAGGGACCGGCAAAAAGTGACCGCAATGGCCAGGTGGCCCCTATACTCAGGTGACCCCTAAGGCAGGTTTCACTGTATATCCGAAAGCTTTCCTTATGGTCAATTAGAAACTGTGATTCCAATGTGTTTCTCATGAGTTTCACGGTCTGTGGGTGGAGCAATTGGTCACGGACATTAGCTATGCTTTCCATTAGGTTTCACATGTGTGTCCTTCAGTCACACATTAAAATCACAATAGAAAAGTGTCCCAGTATGTGTCTACTGTATGACTGAGCTTTGCGAGGGATCCCTTAAAACTAATAAAAGAGACGAGGGGTGCCATAAACTTTCTGTCATGTAATGTGACATCACAGAACATGAAAACTTTTCAAGGTCTATAAAACATAATATATTGATAATTGAATATAGCTGACCGTATGAACTGGCTGAGTTCAAAGGCCTGTGACACTCGGTGTGCCTTGTACTCATCATTGTCAGGGTTGTACTCGGCGTGGGTCTGGAACAGAAAGGCTCATGTTAACAAACAAACAAAGTTAACAAACAAACACATTTGCCAGTTGGGGTTCCATTGAGCATTCAAAACTTTGTCAGATTTCTAAGCACAACAAAAATATGAAACCACAGGTGGTTAGAAAGAGGAGGCAGCTGTACCATAAGAAGCTGCTAGGGGCCCAAAATCTAATCATATTGAAGCCTCAATAAGAAGTCAATCCATGTACACACACATGCACAGACGCACGCACGCACATGTGCACACGTAGGGACGAACGCGCACTCACGGATGCACACATACACACGAGGGGACACAAACACATGAACGCTACCCAACAAAACATAACCTTATAACAAAGGTAATGTCCAAGTCCAGTTCAGTAAGGTCCAAATATTAGCGCAAACTCCATTTCACACATAAATATCGGATCACTTCTCAAGGTGCATTATCATGATGAAAGTCTCGTTCCCGGGGTACTCACATGTGAGGCGTAGAAGTTGATCTCTGTCCCGGCGTACTGTATACGACACAGCCCCACGAGCTTCCCGCCGTACCAGTCGGCATGCAGTAGCTTGTGTGCGTGGCCGTTCAGCGTGAACCGGTACTGGTACACGTCTACTATGGGATGTTTGGAGAACACACACACACCACTGCCATTCCAGCCACTGTGGGGACGAGAGATGGATACTAGTAGACAGGTGAGGACAGGTGTGTTACACAGGTGTGGTTCTATTGACAGGTGCATATGAAAACCTCAGGCTTTGTGAAGAAGGGCACATCTGGCATTTATGGCTGGTGTGAACCTGTACTGGTACATGTTTACTATGGGGTGTTTGAAGACAGACAACACTGCCATTCCAGCCACTGTAGGTACGACAGATGGATAGAAGACAAAAAATCGAGTTCAAGAAAACACACAGAATACAAACTAACTCGAGCAAACTAAGTATATTTTGGAAAGGGTCAGAAGTTTTAAATAGCATCTGCTGTCTTTAGTCAAAGAATTATCAAAGATAGACTGCCTGAAACAGCTGACTGTTGAGAAAATCATATCCAGTTGCTTGAGGAACTTTTAACCCTTTTAAGCATTTTATTGGTCTGAAATCTGGCAGTTAAAAACTGCCAGAGTTTCAGACCAATAAATGCTCTCAGTACCAGGGTTTGACTGCTGACCTCCAAAAAGAAACCCTCAACAAGACTAGGCCAATACCCCTAACTTCTGGTATTCGCTTGTTAGTGAACTCATACTGTGGAAGCCAGCACACAGGTTTACACATGCAGGGCGACCTCGACTAACCTACATAGATCAACTTGCCCGTGATGTGAGGTTGCAGGTCGAGGACCTAAAGAACGCTATGAGGGACAGAGATGTCTGGAAGGAGCGGGTGGACTTGGTCCGGGCAAACAGCCCGCGATGATGATGATGATGAATTGGTAATTGATCAACCCAGACGAGTATAAGTTAGAGAGTACCTGTAGAAGTAGTGATGGTAGGGAAGCACATCCTCCACCTGGGACACCAGCTGCTCGTACAAGGCTTCAACCCACACCTGCGGAACACAAATTTTAAACACAAACAGGTGAGAAACTTTGGTCAAGGACGTCCTCTTGCACTATGTTCAATCTCTGCAAAATCTGTGGAAATCAATTTTCATTAAGGGCCAGTTTAAATCCAAACCTGGGCAATAAAAAGATAAAATGACGAAAAATAAATTACTAGTATTGAATGATGCCAAATAGCAATTACCAGCAACTGGTTATTATTTTGGAAATGGTCAAACGTTTCAGATAATATCCGTTACCTTTCGTCAGTGACACAGAAGAGATTTTGTTGGAGAGTAAGTTTTTATATCCTAATCATGACTTTATCTGAAATGTCTGACCATATCCAGTTGCTAGAGTAATTGCTATTTGGCAAATCTTATTATTTGGATGTTTACCCTTCATCGATTTAAATGCCTTATTTTCGCAGAGGTTGTACTTTGGAGTAGAAGAAAATACAATTTTGAAGTAACTCTGAATTGCAAATTACATATTTGCGGTGTTTGATACACAGTGAGACACAGTACCCTTGAAATTTGAGAAAGATAACAAACTTTGAAAATGAAATAAAAACAAGTACCTCAATAAATCAAAAGTAGAATGCAGGGGAAACTTTGGAGAAGCAAAAAGAAGACAATTTGAAACAATTTTGGATAATGCAAAATTAAAATCAATGCAAACATTCAAGCAACAACAAGGTTTACAGTAACTTGTAATTCTTTATGAACTCTGACCTCTTGTAGCGCGACCAGGTCATACTTCCCCGTAGCGAGCTCCTCTCCGATAGCGTGGATCCTCTCTGACACATTGGAGGCAATGTAAGTGATCCCCCTGCAAAATACAGAGATAGTTTAAAGTGATATCGAATCAGCATAGCTCAGCTCAGAGCTAATTTTCCAGTGGTTGTGACAGAGAGGACAGATGCTATGTACAGTATTTACAGGTTCTTGTACATTGAAATTCCCCCTAGCTCTTTAGACAAGCA
>NW_023365773.1:10007-46146 GCF_000003815.2 Branchiostoma floridae
CAGTTTAGGTCAGCACTCGTAGGTGGGCCGGCATGTTGCTATGGCAACGGTAGGATGCACCAAATCTGTCCAATATAAAACATTGTTTACATATAATACTGCAGGTCACATACAATATTATCATATTATCATTATTGTTATGATTGCAAATTTGCAATTGAGTGGAATGCCCTGGCGCGGCTGTAAAAGCCCCCAAAATTTGACTCCTTTTATGCCAGCAGTGGGGTTCAAGGACTGCTAAACTGACCATGTCAAAGGGCTGTCGGCTTTTTAGCGTTAAGGTTTAGCATCTTGGTTTGTGATCTGGCAGCCCGGATTCGGTGCGGGTTTGAATCCCGGGAGTTAGAATATTGTTTCTTTCTGTTTCTACTCCTTTCTCTGTTCCTACTCCCATGTCCCACCCCCATAATGATATTATTACTTTCAATGTGATTATGTGAACCATTCTCAAATGACAACAGTAATACAATACATATATATAAAATAACAATGTTAATACTAAAAACACATGCTTAACAAAGGATGATAACATTAGATCTGATCTTTTCAAATTTTAAGTTAATTTAGAAGTTACTAGTAACGACCCCGTTACTTTTGATACTAGTAACTTAGTAAGTTAGTAGTACAGAAGGTCCAAAATTTGAGCCCTGAACTGCAAGACATTTTGTGAGACAAGCTAGAAGTGCAGTCAGGGCTCGAAATCCTTTTTCCTGCATACCTGCGCTGGTGCAGATAACATTGAAAATTACCTGCACCAGACAAATTATACCTGCACCACTCTGAATTTAGAAAGTATGGATTGTACTAAGATTGTTTAGGAACTATTGCTATTTTTTCTCTTATACTTATAGATTTTTATTTATTTATTTATTCATTAATCTTCAGACAGGTGGGTAGCCCCTTCAACTTATTAGAAGTTAGTAACATTCAATGCAGCTGAAACAACCAGAGGGGCGAGTAAGAACAGAAAGAAACAACACCCCGACTCCCGGGATTCGAACCCGCGCCGAACCCGGGCAGCCGGATCACAAATCGAACGTGCAAACCGTTCGGCCATAAAGGCTTAAGCCGTTAGGCGTCTTCGGTTTAGCAGTCCTTGAACACCACTGTTACACTACTCCCCCTTTTCTTTTCAAGATTCGTCCTCGAATCTCCGAGATCGACATCCCTGTGTGGCACATACTAGCCTGTTACTCACAGGGCCGGCGTGGGAACCAGTGAAACAACCAGAGGGGCGAGTAAGAACAGAAAGAAACAACACCCCGACTCCCGGGATTCGAACCCGCGCCGAACCCGGGCAGCCGGATCACAAATCGAACGTGCAAACCGTTCGGCCATAAAGGCTTAAGCCGTTAGGCGTCTTCGGTTTAGCAGTCCTTGAACACCACTGTTACACAGCTAATAACAATCCACATGCACCTAAAAGTATACATCATAGGACATTTATTATATAAAACCCAGTACATGGACCAGTGCAGGTTAGGTGCAGGCAGACATCAGAAATACCTGCACAACTCCAATTTTACCTGCACTTACCTGCATATGCAGGTGGTATTTCGAGCCCTGACTGGCAGTGGATAACTGTTTGAATCTTCTTCATTATCCTTACCGCTGAATCCTTACCTCACCTGTTACTGAAAACTTACCTGTAACTTTAACTAGTAAGAGCTGTCTACAGTCTTGTGGTCGTATCAAGGAGCTTTTATACAGAGCTCCTTGGTCGATGGTCGTATGAAGTCCCGAGCTCGAAGTCCCAGCTGATTGAAGATAATAAAGGACTATTCCAGTTTTTTAAGGGGAAGAAATATTTTAATTGGAATTTTTCATCAACACTTGCACATGATTACCTACAATTTGTTGTATTATTTTCATGAACTATTCAAATCATTATTGTTAACATAAATTGCTTAGAAAAACTGTGATGTTTTAGGAAACTATTAACATTTGTGAGGCCCCTCGAGTCAAAAGTGTGTTATTCCACACTACATCTCGCGAGAGTTGCTTCTCGGCGAGATTTACCGAGACTCGCCATTTTGTAGTGAAACCGTGCTGTGATACGGAACCATGCGGGACGTGCCGGCTTTCCTCTCCGAGCAGAAGGCTCTCGGGCCGTCCGACCTCTCCACCGAGTGGGAGAAACTAGAGGAGCTCTACAACAAGAAGTACGTGTGGTTTTATTTGTTTTACCGCCTCGAAATCGCCGACAAACTTGTCTTAAAATTTGTGTTCGTGAGTCATCAAAACACACTATGCCCCCCTCCCCACGAGCTGTAGAATACAGCTGTACCATGATTTTGGCTATAACAGCTACAAGTAACTTTAGTGTTGATGACAATATCTTACATTTACAAGAGAAGTTATTTGTGTCAAACGTTTTCTGTGTAAAAATTATGTGAGGCTGAAGGACAAAAACAGCAAAACATCGAGAAAATTCTATCAGAATCTATTATTCTATGTGTCATCAAAGCACATATGAAATGAATAAATCTTTGAAAGCAGACGACGAGAGGGATAGTAGGATGCCTCTGGCAGTTTGGCACAACAGTTCCGTAATTTTCCAAGAAAATGAACTGTATAACAAGACATGGCGATGCAATAGCGCTCCATGAACACAGGGAAACATATATGATGCCTATGATGCATTTGCTCCGGGCGGTGGATTTGTTATCTTACCTGCTAAAATCGGACAATTTTCTTTGTGAAAAGGTATCCAGCCTCCCTTCCAACTAAGAAATTATGCTTCCTGTATGTTATCCTGGACAGAAAAGGTATCGCAGGGCTTTAGTCATAACGACAAGCCCCGCGCGCGCGGGTCGCGCGCTCGGCGCGGGCCAGCTGGACCCAATTTACCGGGCCGTGCGGGCCGTGTCACTAGGGGTCCGGCTCCCGTAGAAGTTTGAATGGGCGAATTGCAATGGAGATGCCATTTTCCCTCTCAAAAGCGCCCCTTGCGGCCAGATCAAATTTATGTAGGCTGTGTCCCTGTGATGAATATTAAATAAAGACTTGGCCATCCTTGTGGGAAAAAAAGTCACGTGTCTTGTATCCAACACCGCCTACTTGTAACCACCAAACTCACCCTCCTTATGTATCGTCTGTACCTTCCCAGACTGTGGCATCAGCTCACCCTCCAGCTGACGACGTTTGTGAACAGTCCCCACTTTGCACAAGGAGATGGGCTACTCAAGGTGAGGTCAAACAAAAAGCTATTTCACAGTTACAACTGTGCATGTGCAGTATGGTGCATTGTGGGTAATGTGTCAAAGGCTCCTGGCCAGTCTTTCCAAGGGCCTTCAACATATGCACGTTACCCACAATGCATCATTCTGCCCATTTGCACTCCAAACTGTGAACTAGCTTATAATGATGTCTTTTTCTGAGCCCAACAGAAATATAAGTATGTGAGTCGTGACTGTATGTTATCTCTTTGAAAAGTTTGGTGGGATCCACAATTACAAATGTATCTTCATACCATAAGAGAAGTTTTTAAATGATTATGCTGTAGCTACATTTTTACAGAGATAGAAATATATGATATAGAAAAAAATCTGTGCTGAGATCTATTATCAGGAGACTGTAGTATAATCAGTTTCTCAATATGTTTTCTTGCAGATGTATGAGAATTTCCTGGTGGATTTTGAACACAGGTCAGTATTACCTTGCACTGTTCACCCAATAGGCAGTTACAAACTATACTGCATAACCCAATAATGTCCTAATGTCAAAACTTTTAAAAATCATAAACTAACTGTAAAAGGAAGTAATGGCAGTGTTGTGAAGCAGTCAGAGAGTTTTATAGTACATGTACTAAGTTACAACAATTTCCACATTGCAGATGCCATGTACTCCCATGTTCTGACTATTGTGTTTATTTTTCAGAATCAACCCCTTGTCTCTGGTGGAAATCATCCTGATCATAATCAAACAGATCAAAGGTAGGAGTTGATACATATTTGTAATAGCATCAGTCACAAATGTTAGAAAATTTGATTATCACAAAACTCATACCGTATTAAGGATAGCAAAATTTGCAGTGTTGTCAATATAAGGAAGGTTCCTCTTGATCTCTTAAAAAAACTTACAAACAGAATTATGAAGTGATACAAATATCAAATAGGCTAAAGATAGGAGTTAACATAACGAACTACATTTTCTCTTTCAGACCCAGCTGAAGCCGTCTCATTCCTGGAGAAGACTAAGGAAAAGGTAAGACTGGGGAATAACTGTCTCACAATTACTGGGAGTAGTTTGGAACATCACACATCAGTGCTGAAGGATTAGCAGAGAAAAGAATATCTACCTTTTGTTTTAAATCCTCAATACGTCTACCGTTGGGTCATTTGGTGTAACTGTAACAGCAGATTGTTTGTCCCAGAACCCAGAGGTCCTGGGTTCAAATCCTGTCATGTAGCCAATCTTGTGCCCTTCTCACGACTTTCCCCCACTCAACCCAGGTCTAAAAATGGGTAACTGACTTTGGTTGTGGAGGTAAAAGGCGACGGAAGAAAAGGGATGGGCTCTGCCTCCCAATATCACGTTCTAGTCCTAGACACAGTGGATAACTACCCACTGTCCCTTTGACTTTACTCAGATCCACATTTAGCATAATATACATGTACATGTACAATATATTAGCTATTCTTCCTGTGGTCTTTTCAACACAACAGACACACAGGAATGAACCATACAAATTACAGTGCAGTGTTCGAAATACCCATCTGCAATCTGCAATTTGCAGAAGGATTTTCAAGATTGCAGAAGAAAAATTAAAGAATCTGCAATTTTGCAGAAAGAAAAAAATCAGGATTGGGATTCAATGGTTCTTATGTGTTAGCAAACTAGTGGCATCCTCACCCCTACAAGACAACATTTAGCTCCTGTAAGTTGTCTTGACTTTGTCTTGGTTTTGTTTCCTATTATACAATCTTAAAGTTGTCTTCACCTCCTTTGCATATCAATTCATACTTAGTTAGGGTATGAAACCTGCTCTTCAATAAATCTGCTCAGTGTCACTGACAAAAGGTGGTTGCTGCCTGAAACATCTGTTTCCCAAAATCATATCCAGTTGCTTTTTGGTGTACCTTTATTAGTATGTTGTGTGAAAGTGAATGAGATAATAACTAATGCATTTATGAATTGATTGGTATACTTGAAGCTGTGGTAGCTGGTAGTGACATGGCGAGTTGGATAAAAGACCTATGGTGGTATCAGGGAATGCTAATTTCCCTGCAAAGTAGGATCATCTTTGAAGACTGACATTAAAATAGAGTGAGAGAATAAAGAATTACAGTAATGCTATGCATTCCAAAACTAGATATGATTTAAATGCAAGGCATTATTATGTTGAGACGGATGTTTGGAACCATGTGTTTGCAGAAAATATTTTCAAATTGCAGAAGAAAATTTTGACATTATCTGCAATATTGCAGAACACCGGAAAAATGTATTTCTACCACTGTACAGTGTACAGCCTTAAAAGGCTATGGGACTACCTTCAATATGGACCATTAGCCTACTCACACACTCACTCACTATCTGGTTTAACGTCAGACTCTGTTGTTCCCCATCCCCAGCCTACTAAATGTGAATTCTAACCATTAGCTATGTCATCGTTCTATGCCCTTTAGGCCTAGGAAAAAAAATGTTGTGTTTCCTGTTTCAGTCCTGAAAAAATTAGGGTCGGTAGGTAGGGATTATCTTTTTTTTTTCTTGTATTTTTTTTTAGTCTGACCAAAACTCTACTGATACATATTACAATACAGTTGAACAAAGTAAACTGAAATACATAATGACACTTGTCTTTCAATGTCAAACTTTAATTTTGTGCATGATAGATACATTTATCCTTCATTAGATGGGACAAGCAACTGTTTTACTTCAATAGGAAGCAGGCTGAATAAAAATTCTAACTGGTAGCTATGTGACTCCACTGCCCACCCCAAAAAAAGTCTAGGGTCGGCAGGTTTTTTTAGGGTAGGTAGGGAAACAGGAAACACAACATGTTTTTTTCCTAGGCCTTATGCAAGTAAAATACAGTAAGCTAGAATTCCAGTTTTTGTGCTGACTCCTATGTGTACTACCCAGGTGAAGGGGAATGAGGAGGCCGTTATCCTGTGCATGACTACGATGGGCACCATCCACCTCCGTCAGAACTAATATTGTGTTAACTCCTGTGTGTACTGTCCAGGTGAAGGGGAATGAGGAGGCTGTTATCCTGTGTATGACTACGATGGGCACCATACACCTCCGTCAGAACTAATATTGTGTTAACTCCTGTGTGTACTACCCAGGTGAAGGGGAATGAGGAGGCTGTTATCCTGTGTATGACTACGATGGGCACCATCCACCTCCGTCAGAACTAATATTGTGTTAACTCCTGTGTGTACTACCCAGGTGAAGGGGAATGAGGAGGCTGTTATCCTGTGTATGACTACGATGGGCACCATACACCTCCGTCAGAACTAATATTGTGATAACTCCTGTGTGTACTGTCCAGGTGAAGGGGAATGAAGAGGCCGTTATCCTGTGTATGACTACGATGGGCACCATCCACCTCCGTCAGAACTAATATTGTGTTAACTCCTGTGTGTACTGTCCAGGTGAAGGGGAATGAAGAGGCCGTTATCCTGTGTATGACTACGATGGGCACCATCCACCTCCGTCAGAACTAATATTGTTATAACTCCTGTGTGTAATGTCCAGGTGAAGGGGAATGAGGAGGCTGTTATCCTGTGTATGACTACGATGGGCACCATCCACCTCCGTCAGAACTAATATTGTGTTAACTCCTGTGTGTACTGTCCAGGTGAAGGGGAATGAGGAGGCTGTTATCCTGTGTATGACTACGATGGGCACCATCCACCTCCGTCAGAACTAATATTGTGTTAACTCCTGTGTGTACTGTCCAGGTGAAGGGGAATGAGGAGGCTGTTATCCTGTGTATGACTACGATGGGCACCATACACCTCCGTCAGAACTAATATTGTGTTAACTCCTGTGTGTACTACCCAGGTGAAGGGGAATGAGGAGGCTGTTATCCTGTGTATGACTACGATGGGCACCATCCACCTCCGTCAGAACTAATATTGTGTTAACTCCTGTGTGTACTACCCAGGTGAAGGGGAATGAGGAGGCTGTTATCCTGTGTATGACTACGATGGGCACCATACACCTCCGTCAGAACTAATATTGTGTTAACTCCTGTGTGTACTGTCCAGGTGAAGGGGAATGAGGAGGCTGTTATCCTGTGTATGACTACGATGGGCACCATACACCTCCGTCAGAACTAATATTGTGTTAACTCCTGTGTGTACTACCCAGGTGAAGGGGAATGAGGAGGCTGTTATCCTGTGTATGACTACGATGGGCACCATCCACCTCCGTCAGAACTAATATTGTGTTAACTCCTGTGTGTACTGTCCAGGTGAAGGGGAATGAGGAGGCCGTGATCCTGTGTATGACTACGATGGGCACCATCCACCTCCGTCAGAACTAATATTGTGTTAACTCCTGTGTGTACTGTCCAGGTGAAGGGGAATGAGGAGGCCGTGATCCTGTGTATGACTACGATGGGCACCATCCACCTCCGTCAGAACTAATATTGTGTTAACTCCTGTGTGTACTGTCCAGGTGAAGGGGAATGAGGAGGCTGTTATCCTGTGTATGACTACGATGGGCACCATCCACCTCCGTCAGAACTAATATTGTGTTAACTCCTGTGTGTACTGTCCAGGTGAAGGGTAATGAGGAGGCAGTTATCCTGTGTATGACAACGATGGGCACCATCCACCTCCGTCAGAACTAATATTGTTATAACTCCTGTGTGTACTGTCCAGGTGAAGGGGAATGAAGAGGCCGTTATCCTGTGTATGACTACGATGGGCACCATCCACCTCCGTCAGAACTAATATTGTGTTAACTCCTTGTGTGTACTGTCCAGGTGAAGGGGAATGAAGAGGCCGTTATCCTGTGTATGACTACGATGGGCACCATCCACCTCCGTCAGAACTAATATTGTGTTAACTCCTGTGTGTACTGTCCAGGTGAAGGGGAATGAGGAGGCTGTTATCCTGTGTATGACTACGATGGGCACCATCCACCTCCGTCAGAACTAATATTGTGTTAACTCCTGTGTGTACTGTCCAGGTGAAGGGGAATGAGGAGGCTGTTATCCTGTGTATGACTACGATGGGCACCATCCACCTCCGTCAGAACTAATATTGTGTTAACTCCTGTGTGTACTGTCCAGGTGAAGGGGAATGAGGAGGCTGTTATCCTGTGTATGACTACGATGGGCACCATCCACCTCCGTCAGAACTAATATTGTGTTAACTCCTGTGTGTACTGTCCAGGTGAAGGGGAATGAGGAGGCTGTTATCCTGTGTATGACTACGATGGGCACCATCCACCTCCGTCAGAACTAATATTGTGTTAACTCCTGTGTGTACTGTCCAGGTGAAGGGGAATGAGGAGGCTGTTATCCTGTGTATGACTACGATGGGCACCATCCACCTCCGTCAGAACTAATATTGTGTTAACTCCTGTGTGTACTGTCCAGGTGAAGGGGAATGAGGAGGCTGTTATCCTGTGTATGACTACGATGGGCACCATCCACCTCCGTCAGAACTAATAAGCCTGCCTGAAGTCAAGGTGAGTCTGGAACAGCACGCCCTATTGGTCAACTCATTTGTTACAAGCTCTGCTATTGGTACATTTATCCTACACCAAGGCAAACTGTTCTTAGTTAAGGTTAGCCCCTTATGTGTTTGTAAGAAGAAGTTTGATTGGTCAACTGATTTGTTATAGACACAGACGAATGATAGTGGATGCTACCTGAAGCGTCTGACCATTTCCAAAACCATATCCAGTTGTTTGAGTAACTGTTTTTTTGGCGTATCTTATTACCCGGATGTCTAACCTATATCGACGACTACTTCCCTTGTACTAGTTATAGACTGTAGTGGAACAAGCATAACACTGCAACTATGTGTTTTGTAATTCTAGTGTAATACTTCAAACATTCCCATTCCCTCCTAGTGTGAAACAACACCACGGTAAAAGTTCATGCCCTCATATTAAGCAAATTCCTCTCTTCCAGACCATAGTAGAACAAGCGGGCGCTATGGTTGACAACATCGACGGGGTGACCACGGTCCACGGGCGGTTCTACGACCTCTCGAGTAGCTACCACCGCATCATGGGGTCGCACGCCGACTTCTACCGCGAGGCGCTCCGCTTCCTGGGCTGTATGGAGATCACAGACATCCCTGGTGAGGAACCCTGGGATATGAGGGGGGCGTACTGCAAAATTTGTTTCTTCGCTATTAGTCTTGAAGAAATACTGTGTTAAGTAGGAGAAACAACGTGAAAATGAGTCTAAGGGAAAGTCTGTACCTTTCAGGGAGGGAATGAAGTCAGATTCGAGATTTCCTCTCAGCCTTTTGTTTTCATCTTGACATCTTGAATTTTTACTTTGAAAAATTTTTTAAGTAATACAATATACAAGGAAATACATCCATTTACAGAGTCGTGTTATTAGGATGAATAGTTCTTCTGTGAGCTTAACTGGATCGATATCACTTAGTTTAATTTTTTGCGTATTTTTCAGTTGACGAGCAGCGTGAACGAGCCTTTAACCTTGGCCTTGCAGCGTTGCTGGGTGAAGGAGTGTACAACTTTGGAGAGCTGGTGAGATGTTTCAGATACTAAAACAAAAAGCCCTTTTTACGGATTAGAGATAAAAGGTATACTTGAAGGCAATCAATATTGGAACTTGATGTAAACTTCATTATACTGATTTTATCATTTTTTTAATGCTTTTTTAAGTAACCTTGTTTACACTATAATGCTGTATATTTTAAGTGTAGAGAATGGAACAAAAATGCATAATTTAGTGTAACCATACATAAAGATAAAGAAGATGAAAAGTAAAAAGAGAAAGATGAAATACCTGACTTTTAGTTACTTAAAGATAACATGATATGATATCTTTAAGACTTTAAAGGCACCAACAAATCCAATCTGGAAGACTGTATTTTCATGCAGAAGGATTTCATTTGTTGCTGCATGTTTTTGAAATTACATGTAACTGTGTAAGACAACGCCAACCCCTGACCCTTACCCCCTGACCTTTGCCCTCCAGCTGGCCCACCCCGTACTTGACTCCCTGAGGAACACAGATAAGCAGTGGTTAGTGGACCTGCTGTACGCCTTCAACGCCGGCAACCTGGCAGCCATCGAGAAACTGCGCCCCAAATGGCAGGCACAGGTACTGGGGTTTTTGATGTATTTATTAATGTGCCTTTGTGATATTGTGATACATGCCGGCTGCATCGCACTCTGCAATTCACACATGATCACCATCCAGAAAATACAGCCAAAATGGCAGGCACAGGCAGTGTCATTGTTTCTAACATGAAAGGTTGGATACAATAACAGTTACATTATATGAATGTATAAGCTTGTTCACGGTTTCAACTGGATATGTGTCAAAGATGTAAACAGTTCTCATCTAGATCAAGCCATTGAGCTCCTGCTGCACGCAACTAAATTTGACTTTGACGTTTACATTAGTCTGACCTGGGTGGCAATCAACTGGCACTGTACAATACAGTAGAAGCCGCTTAATTGCACGGCCTGTTTGCCAGTAACTTTCGTGCAATTATCCGGATGGTGCAATAATGCGAAGCTATCTAGGTGGGCCGCACCAGTTTGGGATTTTGGGATTCCATGCGGTTAACAGAAGTGTGCATTAATCCGTTGTGCATTTAACTGGCTTCTACTGTACTGAAGTTGACCTTTCACCTGTAACCTTTGCCCCAGCCTGACCTGGCAGCCAATGAGCTGGCCTTGTACAATATTAAAGTTGACTTTTCACCTCTAACCTTTGCCCCAGCCTGACCTGGCAGCCAATGAGCTGTCCCTGCAGCAGAAGGTGCGGCTGCTGTGCCTGATGGAGATGACCTTCACACGACCTGCCAACAACAGACAGCTGACCTTCCAGGAGATTTCTAAGGAGGCCAAGCTGCCCGTGGAAGAGGTCAGTCAAGCATTCTTACAAGAGTCCTTCCAGATAACCAACTTCTCTGTTTGCGATGAGCTATTACCTAGCAGACAAAGAATTTTCACAAAATGTTTGTTAAAGGCATACTACGCAGTTTTTTGCGCTCAAATTTGAAATATTCTAGAATTAAGAAATATCAGATTTACTACTACTTTTTGTCACTTTTTGACACTTTTGTGTCATTATTTCACGTTTGCAACGTAAAGGATTAGCCTACAAACATTCCGCTCTAGGCACCCTGTAACCTTGTGTCCCCCCAAGTTAGACCCTCCAGGTCTTGCTTGCCACCGGTAGGTCCCCCGGGGTGGGGTAATCAGTTAGCACATACATGGCAGACTGCAGATAAAGAACACAATGGAGATCTTCTTTGGAAACACCTATATCTAATCATTCTAAAATAGCATATAATCATGAACTTATTAGTCTATTTTGTAGGATATCAACAAGCTAAGGTCATATTCCCTTCAAAACTGCAAGAAACCTTGTACAGAAAGCTAGTCTACTGTACTCAGAGGAACTGTCAACTGGCCCCCCACTGGGAAGCCAGGCTGATAAGCAAGAAACAACAACACACAGAGGCAGTAACCAGCCTGTGCCCATCTGTTTCTTGGAAGATCACAATTTTTATACATCATAATGTGGTGCATTGATGTCGCAGCATCTCTCCATGAATTTTGGTATGCAATGCTATAGGGTTGATTGAGCTAACAATGTAAAGAAAAAGTAGGAAAAGCTACTTTTTGTTTTGTTCAAAAATCCCGTAGTATGCCTTTAACAGTAAGATTAAAGGATGCTAGAAATTTGCACCCCAAATTAGATTTCCATTTTTTTCAAAGACGTAACCCTGATGTTTGTTACGACATGATGCTGTAACCATGGTAACCATGATGTCATTTCCAGGTGGAACTGCTGGTGATGAAGGCGTTGTCCCTGGGGCTGGTCAAAGGTCATATCGACCAGGTGGACTCCAAGGTGCACATGACATGGGTACAGCCTAGGGTGCTGGACATCTCACAGGTAAACATCTGTTTGTTTGTTTGTTTGTTTGTTTGTAAACATGACCTGGGTACAGCCCAGGGTGCTGGACATCTCACAGGTAAACATCTGTTTGTTTGTTTGTACACATGACCTGGGTGCTGGACCAGCCACATCTTTGTGTCCAATGTCGATATTGTCAACAGTCAAACATTTGATATTTGTATAACCCTTCTTAAGTAGTAAATTCCTGGATGACCTTGTTCCCTTTTTGTTCCAGACAGGGATTTTGAATCACACATAGCTTAACATTCTGTTAAGACACTTCTAACGTAGTAAGTTCCCAAATGACCTTGAATGCTTGTGGAATGACCTTGAACACCTGTTGTTCCAGATCAGGAAGATGAAGGACAGGTTAGACATGTGGTGCGGAGACGTCAACTCCATGGAGATGATGGTGGAGGTCAAAGCAACCGACCTGCTGACATAGGTCATAGTGCATCGATTAGGTCAAAGTTCAGGGTTAATATGTCATGGGGACGAGGGAAACTAGGAAGCAAACTTGCTGTAAATCTTGACACTGCAAATTTGTGTTTCCAGTGAATTTCTACTGTTCTAAAGAATTGTGCTGACTTTGAACTTGAAGCAGATTGAAAACCACGACATTAATTCCCTGCGAGAAAAGTGAATTTACTGTTACAGTACTTCACATATATTATCTGTACTTTAAAGCAGTACAGGAAAGGGGGGTCCTTCAATAGTCTATGTTCTTGTTCTGTAATAATTAATTACCACTTTCATCAGTAGAGAGTTGGAGGATAGATAAAACACAGCTACAAAATAGTGTCAAGAATTATACTAACAGTTTTTGTATGTCATCTGTTGAAAACAGTTAGACATTGACCTTATACATACATATATACACAGCCTATATGTTAGATGCATTTTTTAAATTATAAGTTGTGTTTACAAATGACATTGTGTATGTAACCATGGTAACAGATGAATAAACATCTTGTCTATCTGCTGACAATCGTTGAGTTATGCTTGTACACTGTTTTCTTATTTTCTTATTTGAGGGATAAGATCTCAAATGTCACAGACAGTATCAACTTCACCAAGCACACAACAACCTTGATCTCGGAAGTTAAGCAACGCGCGGTCCGGACAGTGCTTGGATGGGAGACCAACCAAGGACGTCCGGATTGCTGTAGCCTCACGAAGCTTTCCACGAAATCGTCTTCCGGGAGGGACTCAAAACGGGGGTCCCGTGCTCGAGGAGGTGCCTCGACCACGTTAAACAGCCTCATTACTCAACACATTGGGTACCTGCCTATGGCACTGGCTGCAAATACACCCGATATTATTATTATTTATATCAGTGGATGTATTTTCTGATGAGTTGTCCTTGCGTAATGTAACAGTCCAGAGAACAAAGATCCGAAACACACGGCATGAGGGGACTCCCATGACGGAATGGAATTTCCGATGACGTCAAGCAGTGACCTGATATATGTGGGCATAGGAGAACAGCAAACTTGTGCAGTCATGACTGTGGATACTTTTACAGCTACACAACGTTAAGGCAGAAAATACTGTTAGATTTTAGTGGAAAATGTTGTCCCCTTTGTCTTTCCCCACAGAAAGATCCATTGATAGGATGCTAAAATGTTTTCTCGCTTGTGAAAGACAGCCTACTGACTGATCTTGGACTGAAAATCTACTCACCTTTCCTAAGTAACAAGGGGAATCCCCCTTCCCAGACTCCCCCACGCTGTACAAAAGGTGCCAACACCTGCGCACTTCCTGTTTCGCTGGTGCCAGACGCGAGTTGGGACGGTTGGTTTTTGCTGCTGCCCCTCGGTCTACTAGTAGGACTAGAAATTACGCCTTCTAAGTAGATAACTTTATTACTAACATACAGGCCAGGTTTGGAGGTAAAATCTGTGAATCAGACAGGTGTTCAAAGATACAAGAAGGTGAGTGTTTGTAGCGTGTGTCAGGGGAGAGGGAGGCGATGCTATGTACTATAGATGTGTTTAACTTTGCCGTTTGCCGTGTTCGTCATAGGCCAGGATGACATACGGACAAGCTGTAATCTTAACACCAGCAATAGACACGTTTAGGGTGCATGTGGGGTTAGTTCGGGGGCCAAAATGTATCAATATGTCGTCATTGTTAACGTCACGGGTTCTAAACTGAGACTGTTACGTCATCAGGGTAATTCCGCGACAGGTAAATCCCAGAGCACACACGCATGTAACGTTACTTCCTTAGGTTCCCGACAGCATGCAGGCATTATATTGCCACCTAGCGGCTTTGTTAGTTACTGTAGGGGAACTTCCCCTATTAAAAGATATGTACGATTTTACCTTTACACATGAAAAGAAGATTACCAGCATAGGAAAAATTAAAGGTTGTCTCTTACGTTATAGAATGGCTTCAGGAGAGGGTGACACCAGGCTAGGGAATAGCCAGGAATCACGGGAAGGCTCTGACAGGTTTGTATGCGTTCCTAAATAGTATTGAATTTGAAGATGCTGTTTTTGTCTGCAGCTAGTGACCCAAAACAATAACAGCAATTTGCAAATGTTACATCAATCTTCACGGTATAGTCCCTCCTTTTTCTTTGGAATCTAACTTTGAAAATGAAGTACTTCAAAGTTGGATCGCGTTTGTATCCATAGTTCAACGACGGACATGGGCATGGCAGAACAGCTACAGGAGGGCTGCAGGGCCCTGCAGACAGGGGACCTGGACACGGCAGAACAACGCTTTGCTGCTGCACTCAAGTCTGTCCATGTCAAAGGTCAGTTTCCAAAGACTGTTCATGTCAAATTTAAATCTTAGAACAGACCACCACTAGTATCATAAACGAAACAGCAGGAAGCTTTAGAATACAATGCCCCGAGTCGACAATGTGTAATATGCAACTATTGTTGACGTGATTTTGCACGTTTACCGAGAAATGAAAATTAGGATTACGATTTATGACCTGAAACTCATGTTTACAACAGATTCAAACTCAGATCAACACTGCAAAGAGGCAGAGCCCTTGTTCAAGTTGGGTGAAGTCTACCTGAAGAAAGGAATGCAGTCAAGAGATGGAGGAGATTTCACCAAGGCTGCAGCTCTCTGTAATGCAGCACTGGTCAGAGCAAGGGCAGACGATAGAGACGATGGCATTAAACAAATAATCCTAGAAATAACCAGGTCGTTTATTAAGCACGTGCTGAATCAAGAACAAACTATGGACATCGGAGACGCAGAGAAACACAAATTGTTGCTGAAAGAAGACCGAGACTTCGTAGAAAGAGAGATGAAAAGAATTGAACAACAGGTAGACCCTTACAGCCTTGATGATGACGACCCGAAGATAAGAGAAGTGGAGAAGAAGAGAGCGGAAGAAATCAGAGCCTTGTTTGAGACAATTGTTGACAAGCGAAGAGCGTTCATTTCCAGCCTTGTAGATGAATGTATGGAGGTAATGGGTCCCCCTCCCTGTAAGTACGCCATGATAGGTTTGGGTTCACAAGCCACAGGATTGGTAACTCCGTACTCTGATCTGGAATTCGCCATTTTGGTAGAAGAGGAAACATACGATAATGTCAGCTATTTCCGTAATCTTACTCATTACTTGCATCTCAAAGTCATCAACCTGGGAGAAACCATTCTTCCGGCCATGGCGATCAAATCGCTCAATGACTTCTCCTCAGACGACCAGCTGGACAACTGGTTCTACGACTCTGTCACACCGCGCGGGTTTGCGTTAGATGGAGCCATGCCGCATGCCTGCAAGACTCCACTGGGCAGGGATACAACAGCTGAACTTATTCGATCCCCATGCAGCATGGCTAAAGTTCTTAGAGATGATGTCACGCAACATCTTAAGAAAGGCTACCACCTGGCGGCCATCTTAGGGAACGTTTGCTTGGTTACTGGACAACAGAACTTAGTTGATGAATATTTGTCTCTTTGTGGTCAGCAACTTCAGAAAGAGGAGGGAAAAGTTCTACTCCGTATGACGGAGGCAATGTTGAGTGAGAATACTCAAACCTTCATAAACCTGGCTCCGGTAGCCAGGCTTTTGGATGTGAAGAAAGAAATGTACCGGTTCTCAAGCCTTGTCGTCTCTTGCTGGGCGTTACTGCGCAACATACAGCCGACGTCAATCTGGGAGACCATAGAGAAGATGCACAAGAACGGAGTCATCAGCAGTGAGAACGCGCATCACCTGATGGTGCTGGTCAGCATCTCAGCAGAACTGAGGCTGCGGACATACATGAACAACCGTGGGCAGGTGGAGAACATGTCAGCCTTATCGTCTATGTCGACAGACACGGATATCGGGGAAAACCTGCAGAAAGTCTTCTTCTTCTCAAATGCAAAGCAGCTCCTGAGGTACTACAACACAGCAGGGCCATTAAGGGACTTTATGTCAAATCAATTTTTCAATTCAATTTTTTCAACACAATTAAAAGAGAGGCAGGTACAGAATGAGCCATCAGTTCTCTTTGACAATTCTCCGAAACTAAAGGCAGCAGTATACGAAAGTCTGTGTGATTACAAATCATCAAGGACGTACAGGGAAGAGGCACTACAGAAAGATATAGCAACACATGGCGAAAACACTCCACATCTTGACATTGCCCGCTCACTAAATGATCTGGGTACCGCCTGTCAAAATCTTGGTGACAATAGAAAAGCAGTTAGCTATCATGAACAGTCACTTAAGATGAGACAGACTATATATGGGGAGAATAAGGCACATCCTGACATTGCCGCATCGCTCAACAACTTAGCCAACACGTGGAGTGACCTCGGTGATCACAGAAAGGCCGCATGTTATCACGAACAATCACTGAATATGAAGCGAACTATCTACGGTGAAGACACTGCACATCCTGGCATTTACACATCCCTCAACAACTTAGGGAATGAGTTGAGGGACCTTGGAGATTATAGAAATGCTGTCAGCTATTATGAACAGTCCATGCAGATGATGCAGACTATCCATGGGAAGGGCACTGCACATCCCGACATTGCCCAGTTACTTAGCAACTTGGGTGTCAGCTGGGCCAGTTTGGGCGACTACAGAACGGCCGTCAGCTACTTTGAACAGTCATTGCAGATGAAGCGAAATATCTATGGTGAAAGTGCTGCACACCCTGACACTGCCCTAACGCTTAACAACATGGGGAATGCATGGAAGGAACTTCGTGATTTCACAAAGGCCGTTAAATATTATGAGCGATCGCTTCAGATGAGGCAACGTGTCTATGGTGAGAACACTCCACATCCTGACGTTACGCAATCACTTACGAACCTGGGTGCTGCCTGGAGCGACCTTGGTGATCACAAGAAGGCCGTCAAATATCACGAACAGGCACTACAGATGATGCAAAGTATATACGGAGAAAGCACTGCGCACTCTTATATCGCCGCGGCGTTGGACAACCTGGGTTTAGCTTGGGGCAAACTTGATGATCCGAGAAAGGCCGTCAGCTATCATGAGCAGTCTCTACAAATGCGGAGGACTATCCATGATGACAAGGCTCATGATGACATTTCAACGTCCCTCAACAACTTGGGTAACGCTTGGATGAAATCAGATAAGAGAAAAGCAATCGAACTCTACGAACAGTCACTACAGATGGCGCGGAGCATCTATGGCGGGAGCACTGCACATCCTGCCACAGCGATTGTACTGGACAACTTAGGGGACGCTTGGAGTGCTCTTGGTGATCACGAGAAGGCCGTCAGCTATTATGAGGAGTCGCTGAAGATGAAGCGGAGCATCTATGGGGAGGACACTACACATCCTAGTATTGCTAGATCACTTAAAAGCTTGGCTATCGCCTTGATGGAACTTGGAGATTTAGAAAGAGGCCTAAGCTATATCGTTCAGGCATTAGAGATGTAATGTAGTTACCAACTTTAAACTTTGGATATACAGGCTTTTCAATTGACGTCATCTGCGCCATGTTGGATTACAGCGTACGTCTGTAAACCACTTAAGCAACTTCCGTAAATGATTTCATCAGGTTGGTAATTATTACCCACATAGTAATGTTCTTTTAACCACAACCAGGGAGTACTTACTTCCAACGTTTCGATGTCTGCCAGACACCATTATCAGGGTTAGAATGGCTGGATCTGCTTCTCGCTGCTATTTATAGCCAATGAGAGGGGATACCAACCGATTCACGTTTGGGACGGTATTCTCGCTGCTGCAGCGCCACCTACATCGGCTATAAGTAGCAGCGAGAAGCAGATCCAGCCATTCTAACCCTGATGGTGTCTGACAGACATCGAAACGTTGAAGTGAGTACTACCTTACGGCGATGAAGGTTAGTATCAAGGTAGTGAGTACTAACTTGTTGGTTGTTTAAAAGAACCTTACTATATGAATAATCAACTTCGTCATACAACATTAGAGAGTGAGAGCACAGCTCCCTTGTTCCTCTGTGTTCTACAAAAGACAACAATTTCGTGGTTTCAAAAGAACAAGTAGTTTAATACATGTATGTACAACTTTCTTTCTTCACATAACCCGACCGTTGGGCTGGGCATTGGGAAATACAGTGTGGTACAACTCCTTCCTTCCTACCGATCCAACATGTACAAATACACAACTTCAGTGGCATGTGTCGTCCCTTTTCTGAATTTTCCTACAATCTTTAAGGATCAGAAGGATTGCTAAGAAAGTCGTTTGTAGAATCTTTCTTTACAAAGTTTCTCAAACGTTGCGACCAATATACAGACCTGCATTGTGATTTCGAAGTGCGCCCCCTACCGTTTATACATGTGGTGCAGCTGTGTTCTTGCTACCAGAACTATTTACTGCTGAAATGTCATTGGCAGATTTCAAAGTATTCTGGCAGCCAATCAGATGCAAGAGATATGGAGATGAATGAACCAATCACTTGTGTTTTGCATGGGAAAGTAACAAGTTCTGTGATTGGTCAGTTGTTGTCAGGAAGGTGATCTACTGTCACAACTAGCCAATCACAGCCTTTTTACTATCAGTAATGTGGCATTTACCTGATGGGATGCTGCATATAACCTTTTTCTTGCTGACTAAACATATATTTGTTGTCCTAGCAACCACATTTCACGAATATACATTTTTTTGTCTTCAAGTTCTGGTCCAAAGAAAATGACTGCCAAGAAAATGTCGCCAGCTTTCCGAACAGTTTTTACAACTTTAATTCTGATCTCTGCACAAATCAAATTGTTCTTGAAAAACATTTCTGCCCCACCCCTCCAATATCTAGATGGTACATTCTGTGATGCTGTGGCTGATGGCAAAAGACAAGGCTAAGGAATACTCCATTTAAGCTGTAGGGGTTGAAAAGACGTTTCTGTTAACAAAATTGAATCTCACAAGAATTACTGTGCTATGTCTTGTACTGATGGAGGGTATTGTCCAGTATTTCAAACAGATGCCATTTTGGAGCAAGACTACTACATGTATTTTGTGGGCTGGACTGATCTCTAGAGTGACCTAAACTATACTTGCATTTCATACATAAAATTTTTGGTCAGCTCATTTGTGAAATCAGCTGACGAATCAGGACAGCACTGAAGATGTACAACTTTGCCCTTATCAGGTCAAAGGTTAAATGGTACAAAAATGAGGCACATTCGCCCCAACATACTGACAATGACCTTTAACCCTTAACCCCTAGTAAGCACGTGTGCCCTTGCACAAGTTCGCTGCTCTCTAACTCCTGTATGTTGCGACCCAACACGCCTGCGTACCAGGCTATCCACAAGGCCTGCTACCAGCCTAACAAACTGTACATCAATTGTACAATTTCAGCTTTGTTCCAACACAAGGAAAACACCATCAATTGATCTCTCCAATCTTCATCAGACGTCTGATTCACTGTACTAACTTTACCGCAACTATAACTGTGAAGGAGGTAGTCTTCATCAGAGCCCACCAACCTTCTCTGAACCGTGATGATTCTGTCTTCCCACCCCCTTTGATTCACTGCTGACATCATCACCCTTCGGGTTTCTAGAAAGTCAGCACAGAGACTCAAACATCTGATGAAGGTCGGCGAGATTGACGGAAAATTTATCGTGATCATCTCCTCTGTGTTCGAACAAAGCTCAAATTGTACAACTATGGATTCTACAGACACGGATATCTGAGTCTTTAACCGTGAGAACTGTACATCAATTGTGGATCTTGATGGCTTTCTCTGTGTACATGTACGGCCGCGATCTCTTGGCTGTTTTGTTGATGTGGTCGATGCCGAGCCAGGGTTTGGGCTGCATGGCGCCCCCGGGGACCATCTGGGGCAGGAAGTCCTTCAGCTCGACAGAGTACTCCTCAGGAATGTAGGTCTGGCGGCCCATCACGATGATGGCGAACTGGTACTTCTCGAACTCCTTGTCCGGGACGTCCAGCTTCTTCTGGATCTGCCCGCGGATTGCCGCGAAGCTCTCGCCCTGGCGGATCTTCACCATGAAGGGCGTACCGAACGTCGCAAACACCTGTAAGGGATTTAAATTGATCTGATCTATTCGGTTGTATAAAGAGAAATACAGACAGGGTTACCCAA
This sequence comes from Branchiostoma floridae, assembly GCF_000003815.2. NCBI lineage: Eukaryota > Metazoa > Chordata > Leptocardii > Amphioxiformes > Branchiostomatidae > Branchiostoma > Branchiostoma floridae. The sequence goes on from NW_023365773.1 coordinate 30,621, forward strand.
CTAGCCGGAGGCTATTTATAAGCCTGGCTAATATACAATTATTGTACATATACATTTACGTACTAGATTTTTACGAAATCATTTATACAAACACTGCAAAGTAGGGAAGTACTTTAAAGCAATAAGAAATCATATTCTAAAAGATGAGCTTGCTTGTATTTACAGCAATAAAACAATCAAATTTCATGGAATGGCCATAAATGACTATTTCTGAAAAAATACAATCAAAATTATATCCATTCATACACACCTCCTTGGAGAAGTGTGCACAGTGGATGAGTAGCTCCTCCTCCCGGATGCTGAGCTCCTCCTGAGGAATCTCCTCGATGCGGTACGTCTTGGTTCCCTGGCTGTTCAGACACTCCAGCAAGACGTCTTCCTTCTGCACGCAGAAGATCTTGTTGCTAATGACCTCTAGTAACCTGGGGGGAAGACGATATGAAAATGTGACCTTATGGCAACACCAATTCAAATTGCTGGCTTTCTGATCTGAAAAAAAACAAAAAAAACAGAAGCTGAACTGTAAGATTAACATGAAAACAATGACTGAGGGAAAGGTACCTTGATACATGTACATATCACATTTTCAAGGAGTGAAAAAAAGTTTTCCTCCCAGTCGTTTGTTTTCACGTTTATTTTATCTTCATTTAAGTTCAACAAGTCCACAAGAAAATATATTACATGTACTTTCATTACATTGATGAAGGTTGGCCATCTAGTTATATAATGTTTAAGCAAAATTCAATCTCTACAACTAGATAAGATACAAGATTACTTTGGACTTTTTTGAGTGACTCAGCATCAAAAGAACGAAAATGCAGAATGAGTCAATACTACTTAGTGTACAAGATGTAAAGTTTAGACTGTACCTGAGCTTGCCCGATCCCCCGTCCTGCGGCAGCTGTAGTTGTTTCCCCGCCTCCTCCAACAGGTCCGCTACGGTGCCGTTTTTACTGGGGTACAACACCATCTCTCGGTCCTCCTTCAACTTACTGTAAAACAAACAATCATTATTCAACTCGGCACAAAACCATCTCATGGTCCTCCTTCATCATGAATTTTATCAATTGATAAGTGGTACCACTTTACAGCATACTAATTTTGCATTGACCAACATGTACTATTGTACAGTTACCTTGTTATCACCAGTAGAGTCTATTTTGAGATGGCTTCAGAAACTCAGCAGAGCTTGTAATTCTTGTTTTTGTACAATTCACAAACGCCGAAAATACAAAATAACAATGCAAATACAATGAGAAGAGATTGTACTTGTCATTCACATATTAAATGTTTTGATCTTGAGACTGAACAAAGTTTCCATTTTGAGGCCAAAATGTTACATAGTGGAGCTTTAAAGCTAGGCAGCCCAGTACAATGAACCTGACCTGTTAACGAAGATGCACTTGAACTGTCTCACCTGTTAATGAAGATACACTTGAACTGTCTCACCTGTTAACGAAGATGCACCTGAACTGTCTCACCTGTTAACGAAGATGCACTTGAACTGTCTCTTGTTCTCCAGCTCGTTGATGGGGATGCGGAGGCGCTGGTAGTACAGCTTCTTGGGCCCGCGCTGCTTCAGGTTGCTGAGGAGGTCCTTCAGCGTCCCCTCGTACGTGCATCGCAGCGGGTTACCGGGCGCGTCCCGGTAACCCTGCGTCTTGAAGAACTGCAGCAGCATGGGGTCTGTGCCCAGCTCCTGGGCAACGCACTTTGCAACCTGGGGACAAATAACAATAATAATAATAATATAATATACTGGTCTTAGGTCCTCATCGACTCCCGATGGACGAACATCATCAGGTGCAAATGTACAGTTCTTATCGATTAAAACTGTCACTGGCACAACAAATCAGTGTGTGTCCTCCTCAATGTTTTTGTACATTTCCACTGTGCCTTGTCTGGTCCCGCAGCCATTTTAGCATGTAGGGTTGACACTCTGATTGTAGTACAGTTTCACGACAAATAATTATAACAATGTCAGTATAACTGGCACAGATAAACTGGAGACATGCCATGGCACTTTCTTAACTGGGAAAATATGTTTCAGAATTTCTGATGGTTCAATTACTGATCCAGGTAATTGGATTTGGTTATTTGTGGCCAAGAACAGGGTTGCCCCAAAATGAACTCTCTCACTCATACTATAGTATCGTCACTCCTCAGATACAAACCCTCCCTCGACTGACTCCTATCATTACTTTGTTACAACCTCACAAACTTTGGGAGCTCTACATCCAGTTCACACAGAAGTCACTGAAACATGTACAAGTGATGTGATATTGGGTTTGGAAAGGAATTCGAAGTCCCGTACCTGAAAGTAGTTCATTCTCTGAGACAGGACGAGGTTGAAGCCAGTATCGCTGGGAATCGTCTTGTCACAGAACACCACGTCCACTCGGTAGTACAGGTCCCTAGGGCAACACAGAACATGTCAGTACATTCTACATGGTACAGAGTAGGTACCATAACTCTCACCCTAACCCTAACCCTCCACTAGGTAGTACAGGTCCTTGTATATAGAATACACAACATGGGCAGTCAGTGCATCTACATGGTACAGTAGGTATCCTTATCCTAACCCTAACCCTCCACACAGTAGTATAGGTCCCTGGGAGACAGGATTCAGAACATTAAGTACATCTACAAGGTACAGCACATGTAGGTACTCTAACCCTAACCCTAACACAGTAGTACAGATTCTAGGGGCAACACACAACATGGGCAATCATCTACACAATACTCTACAAAACAATGCATTGGCATAATGCCTTGTGTGGCAGATGGTGGTGGTGCAATCAATTAAACAAAAGTGGTGTGCAGTAAAGAAAAAAAAAAAAAGAAGTGCTAGTAATATACACCTGTACAATGTAACATTGGATATGGGCCCTTCTCCTTTACAGCTGGGCAGAAGTGGGGTAGCCATAATGCTTGGCTACCCCAACTTTGAAAAGTTCTGTTACAGTAGTAGTCTCATGTGGAATACCTGAAGTAGTCTTTAGCTGTTGGGAGTTCGCACTCCTCATTCTCCGGATCGTCCTTCTGGAAGATGATGATGTCACCGTCCATGAGCTCGTCCAGAGCCTTGTCCAGCGGGAGTTCGTAGTCCTGGATACGCTCCACAAGGTTGGGCTTCACCTGGGGATGGGCAGAATGCACAAATATTCAAATTACACTGTGCTGGAGGACAAATATTCAAATTACACTGTGCTGGAGGACAAATATTCAAATTACACTGTGCTGGAGGACAAATATTCAAATTACAAGGGAGGGGGGCAATGACTGTGGGGTTTTAGAGTAATCTTGGATATGCTCCAACAAGTTGGGCTTCACCTGGGGACGGACAGAATGCACAAATATTAAAATTACACTGTGCTGGAGGACAGATATTCAACTTACAAGGGGGAGCACTGTGCTGGAGGACAAATATTCAAATTACAAGGGGGAGCACTGTGCTGGAGGAGAAATATTCAAATTACAAGGGGGAGCACTGTGCTGGAGGACAAATATTCAAATTACAAGGGGGAGCCTTGTGCTGGAGGACAAATATTCAAATTACAAGGGGTTGGGGTTGCCCCTTCAAGACTGGGGGGTTTTAGAGTAGTCCTGGATACACTCCACAAGGTTAGGCTTCACCTGGGGCAGGCAGAATCACAAATATTCAAATTACACTGTGCTGGAGGACAAATATTCAAATTACAAGGGGTTAGGGTTCCCCCTTCAAGGCTGTGGGGTTTTAGAGCAATCTTGGATACGCTCCACCAAGTTTGGGGACGGGCAAAATGCACAAATTCTACCACAAATATGACTTTTCTTATTCGCCTTGTACAGATGTGTTGCTCCCACTGTTTCTTTTTTCTACATCATTTCAATCTTTTGCACAGGTGTCAAGTGAAAAAGGCATGAAATGTAAACTGAGTCAGTGACAGGATATCTGAAAAAGGTAATGTAAAGGGAGTTGGTCCTAAGGAGGGTTGAGCCAAAGATTTCATGGTAGGGTTTTGTACAAAAACAATGGGAAATAATACATAAATAAAAATAAATTCAACAAGAATTCCAAGGTATCGCCTTAACATTTTTGCTTCCCTCCAGATGTTATTGCTACATTCGGGTTGTTTACCTCTTCGAACATGATGAGGTCTGTGTCGCTACGGAACCCCGCCCGGCGATTCATGATGGGGATGAGTTCCTCCACCCGGGTGCTGATGGGAACATACACATGTCCCGCGTAGCAGATCATCTTAGCCTTCGGGTCGTACATCTTCAGAAACAGCATCACGTCCGAGTCCTTGTCGAAGGGCGGGAGGGACTTCACGTCCGAGTCCGGCTCAACACACTCAAGGAACACGTACCAGGGCGGGTCGTTCTCCGCCAGCACCACCACGCTCTTCTCAAGGTCGTTCTCAATGTCAATCATGGTGGGGCGGAAGGTACAGTTGCTACGTTGCTGGAACGGCCAAGGGCGGATTTGCTCCACCGGATAACCCATAGACCCGGCCAACATCTCCATGAAGGGCCCGAGCTTCATCTCGCGGAGAACCTTAAAAGTCCTGTAGTGAACGTGTTCCATGTCGAACATGTCGTTGCCTTGGTGACCACAGAACTGGTCTTCCGTGACGACGTGCACGGGCATGTACAGGTGCGCCTCGCTACGCTCCTTCCGGCGCTGCAGCTCGTATTTCTTCTCCTCGGCGAGTCTCTCAATCAGGTTGTCCGGGATGTCGATCTCGTTGACAGGACACAGGACCTAAAACGGAAAATACAAATGTGTCACAATTCTACTTTATCAATTAGTCTCTCGATCAGGTTGTCCGGGATTCAAAGCATTAATTGATTGTCCTTATGTATCCTTATCACATTCGATGTATTATTTCCTTCATTATTTATTGATTATAATCAATTTTGTTTAGCATGAAGGAGGTCTAAGTGTAAGCTAGTATATAATGCTCCTCCTGCACCTGTTTATGTATCATGTAATTTCTTGTTGTGAAAACAAACAAACAGTACCTCATCCTTGCAGCTCTCCCGTACGTACACCAACATGTAGGCGTTCGTGCAGTGTCTGATGGAAATGTCGTCATCGAAGCCGCCAAAGTTGTGGTCGATCGCCTCGGCTTTCGTGCAGCGCGAGACCACATCATCATCGAACTTGCACCACTTCCCATCGCCGCGTGGGTTCAAGTAGACGACATAGTGGCCACCGTGGTTGTCCCCACTGTGCACTAATAATGATAATAAAAATAATAAGGTTAATAATAATAATGGTTTTATTGAGTTCAGTAGTTGCACAGGTTATGCTACATTCACATTTCCAAACCGAGGCCTGGCCAGACAGCTTTCGGGAACAAACTGTATCATATAAGAGACAAAAAATATGGGCATAATTACATTTGTGTACTATGTTCCTTGATAAACACTTTTATTTTTTGTTTCCGCAAACATTCCAACCGGGCACTGGTTTGGAAACGTGACTGAAGCATCACAAGGGCCCTGAATTGCTCTGACAATCACATGTCTAAGTATTACCTTATTATCATTATTTTTTTCCCAATAATGTTTATCATTGTTCATTGTAACATGTATGTATCCTAAGATTCCACCATACTTGCAATTAGCCTCTGGGCATGAACTTGCAAATTAACTTTTTATTTGATAAACACAAATAGTTCACAAGCCAGGCTGATCAGCAGGTGTCCTGTGTATGCACTTTGCATTTGTGATATGAAATTTCCACACCTTTTCCAATATGTCTCTTTAGGTAATCAATAAAGTGTTAATCACACTCACCAAAATTAGTTGAGTTTTAATAAAATCATCCTTGTCATTACCTAAGGATGAAGACTTTCGTGTCTGGGTTCTGGACAAACTTGTCCAGGTTGATCCTTCAATAGGAAGCAGACTGAATAAAAATTCTACCTGGAAACTAATTGTGACCCCACTGCCGAACCCCCCCCTCCCCCCAAAAAAGGCTAGAGTCGGGTAGGTTTACCCAAGAAAAACGGTTGGGAAACAGGAAACACAATATATTTTTTCTCAGGCCTTACCTAAGACTGCATGGAGGATGTACACAGCTGGATCCTTTGTGTCAGGGTTCTGGACGAACTTGTCCAGGTTGATCCGCTCGTGGAACTCGCAGCGGTCGTTGATCTTGATGTTGGTGTCGGTGTTCGGGTCGTACTGAAACCTGAAGGAAGGAATAAATGAATAAACAAATGAAGGAATAAATGGTTTATTAGATCCTTATGATAGCATAGCATATCACAGTCATAAATTGCATAGTTTTTACGATATATCCAGGATGTCTCCAGCTTTAATTTTTTTCCGTCCCACTTATTTGTTTGGGGTTCATGTTTCAACCTGTCATTCTAAGCTTAAAAATCTACATTGTCATCAATTTCACGTGGAGTTCAGATTTTGGAACAGACGGGGGGAATTTCTGTCCATTCTAACAAGCACATATCTGTGGCAGGACTGACCTGTTATCCTGTCTAGTTTGCACTAGTAAGATACGGGTCCAGCACCCGGTACACAAGGGTTCCAGTATTTTGGACCTGTACCTAATTGATTGTACCGATACTGTATCGGTACACAGCTCTAGTCCTAAAACAACAAACCTCATGAGGTGCAGGTGAAGAACCGGCGGGAAACTCTGGAAAATCACGCCCTTCTCCGCCTCCTGCAACCCGAACTTTCCCGCGTCGTACTTATTCTCCCCGTCCATTGTTTCCGTGGCGATATAGTCCTGGAATGATTCGTACAAGTTCTTCTTGCCCTTGATGTTGAGCTGGATGTCGTAGAAGGGCTCAGTGCGCGACGACATGTAGTCTATGTGTTTGCATTTGATAAAGGAGATCATTTTTCCCTCCAGAAGCCGCGGGATGGTCCCTTCGACACATGTTCCCCGCATCTTGCTCTCCATGTTGTCTAGCAACACGCGGCAAAGCTCCTGTACGTCATGCTGCATGAAGGAGTCGAGAGTTTCCCAGCGGAACGACTTCGTCAGCTTCTTAGTTCCCACGGGTTTATCGTTGTGCTGAAGCTCGTAGAATATCCTCTGTAGGGCGAGCGCGACGCTCTTCGACTGGTCGTCGCTCTCCGTGGGCATCTGGTACACGGCCTTGCGCAGCTGGTTTGTGAAGAAGAGAGTCTGCAGTAACGAGTTCATGTAACAGGTGGCGCCCTGGTTTTTCAGACCCACGTAGCCCGTGTGCTTCTTAGAGTCCCAGGCCACGCCGTGCGGCGCGTCCGCGTTCACGTAAACTTCGAGAAGAATCCGGTCATCCTTGATGAACCCCTTCGCGGGGTCGCCGACCTCGTGCCACGGCATGAAGTGAGCGAAGCCCCAGTCATTCTCCTTGCTATAGAAGATGTGCTGGATCTTACGGTTAAACGTCTCAACCTGAAAAGAGAAAAAAAATTATTTACTTTTCCCTTAACTATCAATAAAATGATATAGTGTCAATTCTAATACTAGATCAGAAAAGTACATGCCTTCAAGTACCAGTGTTGTCAACCCAGGATGGTCATTACAGTACAGTACATGTAAAGTTGGGGCAACCATACTAGATAACTTACAACTAGTTACTAATATGCAATGGTTAGGTGTAGCAGGATGTTCAGTGTAATATAACCAGCTGCTGCCGCACCGCTTGCCTGCAAAGCTGGTGTTATATCGAATATCGAAGACGGTTCTATCAACTATACATAATACAGAAGCTGGTGTGTTACACCAAAGGGCAGTTAACAGCTATACAAATACATGTTGTTCCACTGGCTATACAGATACAGGCAGTTATACTGGCTACACGAATACAGGTGGTTACAATGGCTATACAGATACATGAATAAATAGAAAACAAACAGATCCATACCCCATCCTTCTGCGGTATGAGCCGCAGTTCTGCGGACGCGCTGCAGGACCAAGAACTGTCGGAGTCTGCGTTGCACTGCAGAAAGAACCCCAGGCTCTTGTTGTTGGGGCGCTCTGCGTTCGGGTTGTGCCGAGGCATGGCCATAATCTGGAAGGAAGGAAGGAATGAGTGAATGAGTCTGCGTTGCACTGCAGGAAGAACCCCAGGCTCTTGTTGTTGGGCCGCTCTGCGTTCGGGTTGTGCCGAGGCATGGCCATAATCTGGAAGGAAGGAAGGAATGAGTGAATGAGTCTGCGTTGCACTGCAGGAAGAACCCCAGGCTCTTGTTGTTGGGCCGCTCCGCGTTTGGGTTGTGCCGCGGCATCGCCATGGTTTAGGAAGGTAATACATCAAGGTACACAATACTTGCTGTTTGGCTGCGACATGGCCATGATCTGGAATAAATGAAAGGTTTATTGAACACAAAATAACATTGCAGCTAATTTCCATTATTTCCAACCACCAGCTCCCACTCATTGTTTGCTGTATCACCCTCACAAAGCTCTGTCATACAGTAGACACATCCAATTTTCTATAGTGATTCCAATGTATGACTGAAACAGACATCATTAAGAAATTTAAAAACTGTACACTCAGTCATATATGATATCATAAACTCAAACAGCAAAATTTACCCATCAAAATGCTGGCGTAAAATTTCAGAGGGTCTTCGATTGCCAAATTTTCCCAGACCCCCTTGGACCCTTGCATGGAAGCCTCTGGCACTCAACAGGATTTTCGTACAAAATCCAGGGGATGGAAAAATATTTAAGGCTGGCTAGAACACTGGACCGATAGTTACCTTCCACGGGAGGTTGCGGATGAAGACGGGCGGACTCAGCTGCGTCTCCTTGACCTTGCTGAAGTTCTCCACGGTGAAGCGGAAGGTCGCCTCGGCTCGAGACTCGTCTTCTTCCTCCATCAGTTCCTCCACCAGCACCTCACCTGGGCAGGGGAGGGAGATGTTTACTTGGTTGTTTGTTTATCAAAATCCACCACATGTGGACGGCGCGAGAGTTTTAGAGAGTTTCCAGTAAAAATGGGAATTCCGGAGGGGCAAAGGTGCCGTCAGACAGGTCAGAGTTGAATATTTTGGCCCGCTGCTTTCAATGTTGGCGGGGAATCGTTTTTCGGGGGGCTGCAGTACCAAGATAAACCACTAAGAGGCCCAAAAGTAAAAAAAAAGACCTAGGTGATTACCGTTAACATTGGTGGTGTTTGTGTTCCGATCTGCCTCCATGTCGCCTGCTGCTTTCGGCGTTGGCGGGGAATCGTTTTTCGGGGGCGGCGGGGGCGTGTCCGTGTCCATGTGTTCGACCTCGTTGCAGGGGCGCTTCTCTGGCGGGCCCTCCGTCGCGTTGGGGTTGGAGTCACCGCTGACAAGCATGTCGGGCGTGGAGTCGGTCTCAGCCATGCCACCTGAAATTAGATGTACATGTAACATAAAATATCTATCACGTTATAACAGGGCTCTAGCCAGCTCGATTTTTTTTTCCGTCAGCCAATTCCCATTGTCGCGAAAACACTATTCCGGGAGTTAGAAAGGCTGAACGGAGACCTTGAAAAACGGGTTTTTTAAAGAGATTATCTTATGCAAAAGGACACCGACACACATTGTCAACAATCATAACAATAGCAAAACAAACAGTGTGTGGCTTTTGCGGCCGTGGACAGCGTCCCCAAGCCGCCTGTAGCTTCCACCAAGGATTTTTGTCCGTCAAGGCTGACGGATTGGTTTTAAAATTTTTCCGTCAGACGCAGCACATTTCCGTCAATTGACGGAAAAACGGGCGCTGGCTAGAGCCCTGCGTTATAATATGCCTGCAAAAACTACTACCGTATTTTCTCAATCAAAGTGCGCATCCCAGGTTTGTTCCAAACAAATTTGGGAGGCTGAAACGTAAATGGAGAAAGTAAATAAAGCATGCACCCCTTCTCCCCCGATCTTCTGCGATGTATTATCAAATATCTATTACAATAGAATATGCTTGCAAGAACTACTACAGAACTACATGGGACAGTGGCAGGAAGCCAGAAGAGGGGAAAACAGATGAAAAAGTGGGAAGACAACATGAAACAATGGAACGGACTCAACCTAAGGCATGACTTGCAAAAACTACTACTACAAGAGACAGTGCCAGGAAGGTGAAAGAGGAAAAGGTGGGAAGACAACATAAAAGAATGGACTGGACTGGGCCTAGCTGAAGCTACAAAATGTATGAGAGCGGCGGAGGACAGTGTTAGGAGGAGGAGGTTGGTGGATCGATTAGTCATGGTGCCCCAACAATCCACCTGCACAGAGTTAAACTCATCTTTATTCATAGCATTTAACCAACAATGGAGTCCGGACGTACCGGAGTTGTTGCGGTTGTTGTTGGGCTCTCCCTTGTACCCTAGTCTAAGCTAACGGGATTGGAACCCATGCCGTACGTACCGGAGTTGTTGCGGTTGTTGTTGGGCTCTCCCTTGTACCCAAGTCTAAGCTAACGGGATTAGAACCCATGTCTTACGTACCGGAGTTGTTGCGGTTGTTGTTGGGCTCTCCCTTGTACCCTAGTCTAAGCTAACGGGATTAGAACCCATGTCTTACGTACCGGAGTTGTTGCGGTTGTTGTTGGGCTCTCCCTTGTACCCTAGTCTAAGCTAACGGGATTAGAACCCATGTCCTACGTACCGGAGTTGTTGCGGTTGTTGTTGGGCTCTCCCTTGTACCCTAGTCTAAGCTAACGGGATTAGAACCCATGTCCTACGTACCAGAGTTGTTGCGGTTGTTGTTGGGCTCTCCCTTGTACCCTAGTCTAAGCTAACGGGATTAGAACCCATGTCTTACGTACCGGAGTTGTTGCGGTTGTTGTTGGGCTCTCCCTTGTACCCTAGTCTAAGCTAACGGGATTAGAACCCATGTCTTACGTACCGGAGTTGTTGGGATTAGAACCCATGTCCTACGTACCGGAGTTGTTGCGGTTGTTGTTGGGCTCTCCCTTGTACCCCAGTCTAAGCTAGCGGGATTAGAACCCATGTCTTACGTACAGGAGTTGTTGCGGTTGTTGTTGGGCTCTCCCTTGTACCCTAGTCTAAGCTAACGGGATTAGAACCCATGTCTTACGTACAGGAGTTGTTGCGGTTGTTGTTGGGCTCTCCCTTGTACCCTAGTCTAAGCTAACGGGATTAGAACCCACGTACCGGAGTTGTTGCGGTTGTTGTTGGGCTCTCCCTTGTACCCTAGTCTAAGCTAACGGGATTAGAACCCATGCCTACGTACCGGAGTTGTTGCGGTTGTTGTTGGGCTCTCCCTTGTACCCTAGTCTAAGCTAACGGGATTAGAACCCATGTCCTACGTACCTGAGTTGTTGCGGTTGTTGTTGGGCTCTCCCTTATACTCAAGTCTAAGCTAACGGGATTAGAACCCATGCCCTACGTACCGGAGTTGTTGCGGTTGTTGTTGGGCTCTCCCTTGTACCCTAGTCTAAGCTAACGGGATTAGAACCCATGTCCTACGTACCGGAGTTGTTGCGGTTGTTGTTGGGCTCTCCCTTATACTCAAGTCTAAGCTAACGGGATTAGAACCCATGCCTACGTACCGGAGTTGTTGCGGTTGTTGTTGGGCTCTCCCTTATACTCAAGTCTAAGCTAACGGGATTAGAACCCATGTCTTACGTACCGGAGTTGTTGCGGTTGTTGTTGGGCTCTCCCTTGTACCCTAGTCTAAGCTAACGGGATTAGAACCCATGTCTTACGTACCAGAGTTGTTGCGGTTGTTGTTGGGCTCTCCCTTATACTCAAGTCTAAGCTAACGGGATTAGAACCCATGCCCTACATACCGGAGTTGTTGCGGTTGTTGTTGGGCTCTCCCTTATACTCAAGTCTAAGCTAACGGGATTAGAACCCATGTCTTACGTACCGGAGTTGTTGCGGTTGTTGTTGGGCTCTCCCTTGCTGCGGGACGATGGCCTGTCGGTCACCGCCACCTTCACGTGCTTGCTCGCAATTCGCCCAATGTCTGCTGATCTACGATGCTCTGGAAACAAAAAACAAACAATCAGAACGGTAACGTCTAACTGGATATCGCAATTCGCCCAATGTCTGCTGATCTACGTTACTCTGCGAACATAAAACAACCAATCAGAACGGTCATGTCTCACTCAGTAACCGGATATCGCAATTCGCCCAATGTCTGCTGATCTGCGATGCTCTGGAAACAAAAAACAAACAATCAGAACGGTAACGTCTAACTGGATATCGCAATTCGCCCAATGTCTGCTGATCTGGGATGCTCTGCAAACATAAAACAACCAATCAGAACGGTCATGTTTCAATCAGTAACCGGATATCGCCATTCGCCCAATGTCTGCTGATCTACGATGCTCTGCAAACACAAAACAACCAATCAGAACGGTCATGTCTCACTCAGTAACCGGATATCGCAATTCGCCCAATGTCTGCTGATCTACGATGCTCTGCAAACACAAAACAACCAATCAGAACGGTAACGTCTAACTGGATATCGCAATTCGCCCAATGTCTGCTGATCTACGATGCCCTAAAAACAAAAAATAACCAATCAGAACGGTAACGTCTAACTGGATATCGCAATTCGCCCAATGTCTGCTGATCTACGTTGCTCTGGAAACAAAAAACAAACAATCAGAACGGTAACGTCTAACTGGATATCACAATTCGCCCAATGTCTGCTGATCTACGTTGCTCTGTCAACAAAATACAACCAATCAGAACGGTAACGTCTAACCGGATATTGCAATTCGCCCAATGTCTGCTGATCTACGATGCTCTGCAAACATAAAACAACCAATCAGAACGGTCATGTCTCACTCAGTAACCGGATATCGCCATTCGCCCAATGTCTGATGATCTGCGATGCTCTGTAACAACCAATCAGAACGGTCATGTTTAACTCAGTAACTGGATATCGCAATTCGCCCAATGTCTGCTGATCTGCGATGCTCTAAAAACAAAAAATAACCAATCAGAACGGTCATGTCTCTTTCAGTAACCGGATATCGCAATTCGCCCAATGTCTGCTGATCTACGATGCTCTGTCAACAAAATACAACCAATCAGAACGGTAACGTCTAACTGGATATCGCAATTCGCCCAATGTCTGCTGATCTACGTTGCTCTGGAAACATAAAACAAACAATCAGAACGGTAACGTCTAACTGGATATCACAATTCGCCCAATGTCTGCTGATCTACGTTGCTCTGGAAACATAAAACAAACAATCAGAACGGTAACGTCTAACTGGATATCGCAATTTGCCCAATGTCTGCTGATCTGCGATGCTCTGCAAACATAAAACAACCAATCAGAACGGTCATGTTTAACTCAGTAACTGGATATCGCAATTCGCCCAATGTCTGCTGATCTGCGATGCTCTAAAAACAAAAAATAACCAATCAGAACGGTCATGTCTCTTTCAGTAACCGGATATCGCAATTCGCCCAATGTCTGCTGATCTACGATGCTCTGTCAACAAAATACAACCAATCAGAACGGTAACGTCTAACTGGATATCGCAATTCGCCCAATGTCTGCTGATCTACGTTGCTCTGGAAACAAAAAACAACCAATCAGAACGGTAACGTCTAACTGGATATCACAATTCGCCCAATGTCTGCTGATCTGCGATGCTCTAAAAACATAAAACAACCAATTAGAACAGTAACTACTGGATATTGCAATTCGCCCAATGTCTGCTGATCTACGATGCTCTGGACACAAGAAACAACCAATCAAAACTGTGATGTTCATAATACCAAAGGCACAGGTGCAGTCCTTCAGAGGTAGTCTACAGTTCCAGGGCCCTACTAGCCTGGGTACCATCCGGAAAGTAGTTTGCTCCGGCGTTCATTATATACTATAAACAGTCGCTTCTAGCTCTGACATTCATTGTACACTATATACAGTCGCTTCTCTGTGTTTCCGTCTGGGAACGCGGACCATCTTAACGTCTGGAATCGTCCAAATTTCGGAAGCAGGCGCTGATTGGTCCCTACTCGTGAGCGAATTATGGAATGGGTTCAAGCGCTCGTTCGAACTGGTGTTCCACTGACACCGGAAAACCCTGCATCCCCTTGCGCATGCGGGCACTGGGCTGTTGTCATCGAACGAGTGCTCTAGAACCCATTCCTTACTTCGCTTATTAACTGACGTTACCACCAAAAGGTTTGAATGCGCAAGTCTCCAGACAGATAGCAGAAGCGAACATAGGAGCGAACTACTATCTGTATGATACCCAGGCTAGGGCCCTACAGTATTGAATGAACAGCAATAAAAGACAACTGTAACAGCTTTTAAAAACGGACTGAACAAGAGTTCGTAGACCTCATATCTCCATGAAATAGTCTGATTATGTAAATGACTTCCACATTTGCATAATCTATGCTAATAGTAATGTACACCTGTAAGTAACCTACGCTGGTTACAATGTTGATTGTCCAAGCATTTACCACATCGATAAATTATGGCACTTTTGCATTAATTATGCAAATTAATGACTTATTTGCATATTAGGTATCTGATAATGTTCCACCTGCCCCAAACTACATATATTGCACGTATCTGAGTTCTGTAAAGGAAACACTGCAAATACAGATTTTCCTCATTAAATATGCAAATTAAGTGCCAGTTTGCATAATTCGCATTTCATGATGTACATCTCTGTCTAAGCTACCTACATACCAAATATCATGTAAATTTGTCATTCCCTTCTTCAGTTATCGTCCTTAGAAGATTTTGACAAAAATGCCCCTGCAGTTCCAGAGCAACCTGCTAGGGGAACCAAATATACACCAGATATCCCTTATGTCACAAGCTATCTGCCATCCAAAAAGCAAGACCATAGCACATCCAGTTCAAAAGATCCAAAAAATGAATTTCTGCTGCAGTACCAAGGTCACATACCAGGGGGCCCAAAATTGACCTTGACCTTTGTCTTCCCAACACCTACCCACAAACCAAATATCATCGTAATCCGTCCAGAGGTTCTTGAGTTATGCTCACTACAAAATCCGGACACACAGACACACACACACACACAGACACACTCAAAACTATATCTCCATTTTTCATGGAGATAATGGAGATAATAATTAGTAGTTAGCAAGACTTACATTGCTACCTTTTTCCTAAGTTATTATGGGCAGGTCCCTATTAATAGTATTATGTTGTATTTTTATGTTCAAGTATGTGTCAAGGGTACCTGAAAAGCAGGCTGTAGACTGAGTGTGATTTTACCCTGGTAAAATATATAAATGATGGTGAAATGTCTAACTGGATATTACAATTTGGCTAATGTCTGCTGACCTGCGATGCTCTGTCAACAAAAAACAACCGATCAGAACGGTCATGTCTAAGTGGATAACAAGTTCTTTCTACGTAACCATGTGTTTGAATCTAGCTGACATCTTAGTGTTTGTCACCTTCCTTAAGCCCCGTTTACAAATGAAGAATTTAGCTCCGCCGAGTTGTCAGCGAGCTCTAAATTACGAGGAGACATGACCCTGATGCCATTTGTTCGAAGGCATCAGGGTCATGCCTCCTCGTAATTTAAAGCTCGCTCCCCCTGGCCGAGACTTATAGCCCTCCTACCTGTTGG